>NW_027248280.1:12641341-12643841 GCF_041260155.1 Ptychodera flava | reverse complement strand
TAATAATGGTTGGCGGGTGATTAGACTGCATATGGACATACATTGTTTGGTCGTTCGGTTTACGATACGGGTAGAACTTGCCGTCGTTCAGATTAAATGTCACATCCAAGAAGTTTGTAATCTTCTGGTTTGTCTCGATCGTGATTTTCAGGCCAATGTCACGAAATATCTTTGTGATTTCCTTTCTGATCTTATATGCCTTGCTGGCCGTGATATTTTTGAGTACACCAAGCAAAGTAAGTAAACAATTACTTGACACAATCAACAATGATATTAGATTACGTACGTGTGTGAACCAATGGAGGAATTCATCAGCTGTCATTGACTGTTTCAAGGGGATACGAGGTAAATCAAAATGTAGATTCATTACATTTGACATTGTCAACTTCTATCCATCTATCTCAGAAGATCTCTTGCGTAAATCACTTGATTTTGCGAGAGAATATACTTCAATTTCTGATGAAGTGGTTGATATCATAATGCACTCGAGGAAGACCCTCCTTTTTGACGACATAACACCCTGGATTAAAGAGAGAATAAGGATTTATTCGATTTGGCGATGGGCAGCTTCGATGGTGCTGAAATATGCGAGCTGGTGGGTCTGTATATACTTAACACACTCGCCAAAAAGTATGATAAGAATCATATCGGCTTATACCGGGATGACGGGCTTGGTGTACTCAAAAATATCACGGCCAGCAAGGCTGTGATATTGCAGAATTACTTGAAGTACAAAGTCATGGTATATATATATATATATATATATATATATATATATATATATATATATATATATATATATATATATATATATATATATATAAGTGTATAGATGTCCTCGTCGGATATATTAACGTTGTATATAGTGTCCTTGTCGGAAATTACAGTGCTCGATGTTGAAAGCAGGCTGTTATAAAAAATAAAGCACATTATTTCCATAAAAAGTTTTATTATACATCTACCATCGAGAACAATAGAATTTAGCGTGCGCTAAAAAAGCCGTACGGAACTCGCGCCCGTTCCGTACTGCACGGTTTCAAGGCGCCCCATTCCCTGCGGCTGTATCTGCGCGTTCACTGTAGAACGGTTTCAAGGGACACCTTGGATGAGTGCCAGAACAAGTCTCGCGCGCGCTCTGTACGTACGTGTGTGTAGTGCACACACTCCAAAACTTGCAGAAGCGCGTCCGTTGTAGCGTTCCACACTGGCGCGATACGGAAGAAAAATTGTTGACATTGCATGAAAACGGTCGCTACTTCGACATTTTGATGCCCCGATCAGGAATGTAAGATGTGTAATAATAAGGTTTTTACGAAAATACCGCAAAGGATGCACTCGGACATTGGCGCCTCGCATCGCCCTCTGCTTCGCGTCGGGCGATACGCTGCGCCAATGTCCTCGTGCATCCTTTGCGGTATTTTCGTAATAACCTCATAATCTTCTGTTACTTAAGTTTCATCTTAGAGTCATCGGACGAGACTAAATAAATCTCATATCTTCACTGTCATTTACGTTGGTGTAATGTACCATAATACCATGTGTTTGTTGATGAAAAAATTTCAAATTTGACATTGGTTTTTGCCATTCAGAGCAATTGATTAACACCATATATTTATCAGCATTGATTCATGGAAATATGATTTTCGTGTAAATGTCATATAATTTATGAATGAAGTCAGTTTACATAAATATTCACCTACATATGAAAATGTTCACATAATTACACTTTCGACAGAAATAAGCAAAACTATAAAATTTAACGTAAAGTTTTTGTTAAGCATTATAAAATTTCTAAAATAATATCACGACATGTACTTTTTAAACCGCAAGGCTAAAGTAATCGTATGTATGCAAGGCTGATATTGAAAGGACAAAACAATTTCGATCACATCAATAAGTCGACAAAAGAAGAACTGACAAAATTTGTTAAAAATGAAAGCATTTAGTTAACGTAGATAACGTTGTTGTCCATTGAAAGCCTACAAAAGTGTAATTTTTCAATGTGTTTTGAATATCTAAAACCAATCGCAAGGGCATGCAATATTTATTGCGTCTTACTTTGCACGTAATTATTCGTCTACTCCGTGGAAAAATGGCGGATTGCCTGTTCAATGTATTTTTATTGATACGTTATTTTTAGTTTCTGGTAATTTAGACAAAATCTATGCATATAAACTGTGTTTTGGAAAATTGTTAGTGAGATGAAGTGACAGTAAGACCCAGAAAGAATTTCAAGGGAGACAAGGAGACTATTAAGTACGATTGCATGAGGAGCGAGTGTTAATTTCATGAATAATGACGTAAATGTCAATATGTTTACGCAGGGGTAAGGCACACAGTCAAAGTTCTTTCGCAGTTCTTTTAAAATTTTATTTGTTATACACAATATAACATTAACACATAGTATACATCAAATTTTATATTTACATAGAGTTGATCAATTGTCAACAACATACGCTGTACGGAATTCAGGAGATTTATTTTTCAGTATGGTACGTAT
>NW_027248280.1:12621341-12636341 GCF_041260155.1 Ptychodera flava | reverse complement strand
TTACAAATCAACTCTTTGCGTTAATAAAAAGCATAATTTATGTGTATAATTGACGTAATAAGTCTTCACCAGATGAACTTAACAGGTGATTATTTTTTGTAAAGTTGTGGATGCAAAGTAAAATAAATTTGGATATATCTAATTCATAATTAGTCATTGTTTTACAACATCAATGAAGTTGATTACGATGCTCACTAATTTGCATTTTATATATGTCTTTTTTATAATAACAACTTGTAGCTGACGTATGTTTCTCTGTCCACAATTGATCGACCTGAAAATGGTGTAAACTTAATGTGTTCCTATAAACGTAAAGTCTATGTTGGCATTTGACAGTCGAAGCATAATTAGTCCAGTAGACAAGTGTACCTTTAACAAAGTGGGACAAGAGATTTATAACATGTTTACGTGACTCGTTTTAAACAGCGACTGACAGATTGAGAGGAAAACGACAGCCATTTGATGAGCTCTTACATAAATGGCAAGTCGTTATTGTGTTGAACAGTTGAAATGGTGCAGCAGCTCTGTTTACCATAATAGACAAGTTATTAAGCATTTTCAATGTGTCTTTTATAGTTTCAGCACCTTCATTTTTCAAGCGTTCGGTAATGTACACAATAAATGAATTTCGATTATACAAAGAAGAAAGTAGTTGAAGAGTATAGTGTGAAAACTAAAATAGTAATCATTATTTACTGCACTGTAGATGTTAAAAGGAGTGATGCATCTTTCAAGTTTGTGTAATTAAAACATGAAGTTGTACCATATTTTTTGGTTGTGTTGTATTTGTTCGGGAATTTTAGTGTGTTTAAATGTGTTCCGTACAAAATGGTGAACTCAGCAATTTCCTTTCAAAATAAAATTTATCACAAAATAATTAAAAATGATCATCAAGTCAAGGGACAGAGGACAGACTGTAAAATTTATAGGCTACTTATCTCAGCTGGGAAGGCTTAAAATCTCCAGAGGTAGATAGTGAGATAGTGAGACAGACCGATGCAATCCTTGGCTTGCTAGCAGGCTTGAGGTTGCGCAAAGTTCACTGAATAAATCAAGCGTTGCTGTAAAGGTCTTGAAAATCTTGAAATTTATAGTGCTGGAGTTTCCAAAGTCTTGAAGTAACACGTCAGTGACACGATGCAAAAGTCTGACTCAAAAGGTTATGAAATATTTGCAAGGCTAGAAAAGAAAAAAACCCGCCTGGAACAGGTTGAGTTGCACTAAAATCGAAACGTCTTGTCATTGTGTCCTTTCAAAACACCCAGTATCAACGGAGGACAATGCTACGACAAACATGACAAATTGATTGTAACAAATGACGTTACTTCACGCAAAGCGCTCAAAAGAAGCGACATATCTTGGTACTCTTAATGGCAAGTAAGACAATACTCCATCGGACTAAAAGAATGTTTTGGACAGCATGAGCTATGAACATTGACTAAATCATACAGTGGTAATATAATACAGATAGTAGTACACTTTCAAAAGACGGATGTACCTATGTGACTCTCATGACACCGCCGCTTGATTGTAGAAGAGTTGGACGCTTCCGGTGTTCAAAACGTGAAAGCGAGGCACAAACCCCCGCCCCTTCTCTTCTCTCTCTCTCTCTCTCTCTCTCTCTCTCTCTCTCTCTCTCTCTCTCTCTCTCTCTCTCTCTCTCCCATATACACAAACACGCACACGTTAAACGCTTTGTACATATATCTACCTAACACCTGTTCGGCCAACAAAATTTGGTAGTGCAATTGGTTCCTGCTTGAAAAGTACCTAATATTATTGTCTAACTCTGCCCATTTTGTTCTTGTGTGTACTTTTTTTCAAATTGTTCGTTCGTAATGTTTAAGGAAATGGTCTGACGGTGCGGACTGTAATATGTATCTATTGTTCACTGGCGTGTTTTATAATTGCCTTATATAGCTGTGATATTTCTTGCATTGTGTAAGAACTTCTGTCGACATAATTGATGGGAGAACTTTTTAATTTTGACTGTTGCCCCAAAGTTTCTACGAGACACAGTTGTTTGTAATCTTAACTTGATTTGCAAATCAATTTGTCCAGAACATCGTTCTAAAATTGTTTTCGTGGCATCATGTGCCTGTCCACAACTACATTGGTGTACTTTGGTGTTAAATATTTTTTTTATTCTGTTAAGACGTTTGCTCAAACAATTTTTTGAGTACAGAGTTGATGTCGAGTTAGAAGCTTCCTTTGTCAGTTTGGCTATATAAAAAACAAGACTAATCTAATGTCGATGAAAAACACCACAACAAAACACCTTTCCACATCACATCAATCATTGCTTTACGGGGCATATTAGTAAGTTTGTAAAAAACACCACACTGCATTGATGATGAAGTGACAGAGTTTGATTACGAATAAAAAACATCCCACAGAAGATGACAATGCATGTGTACCATCAAAACTTAAGCCATACAAAACTACGATGTGAATCTAAAAGTAAAAATATGACTACCACTAAAAATGGGAGAGGGCCCCTATAGTCAAGCAAGCGGTGTGAAATGGGGCAGTTGATGACCTAGGTCAAGCAACTGCCCTAAAGTTAGTACCAACCTGCAAGGCCGAAAGTGTGGGAAGTATCTGAATTCCCGAGTACTGGGGTCAGGATAGAATCCAAGGACATTTCCGAATGTAAGATGTTATATGCTGCGTTTTGAGTACAAGGTAAATGTAGGGTCACTATTATAAAAGCAAGATTGTGCCGTACAACATCTCATTTAGAAAACCAAGTGAAGTTATGCAATGCAGGCATCATGCACATCATACACATTACACACAATGCATTAACAATTATTCCAAAGAGTGACAATAAACTTGTTTCTAGCTTTGAAATATCGTCATGTAACGGAACACTGTTTTGTCACAGAACATGGTTCTGGTAACATTCAGCGTCATGGAGTATATAATAAATAGACGGCAATGATACATTCTATAGACAATCCATAAGAAAGACGTAATGGCAACATTAGAGAAAAATGGGCCTCTAAATTTAATCAGACATATTGTCCCAACGGTATTTATATAGATATTAATCTATTTACAATTGAAGGTACCTATTGAAGTGCAATGATGTCAACAACGTGGGTTTGGCTAATCGTTTTCTTGTATGGTAAGTCTATTTATCTGCCTGAATGTGAATGTTTTTGTAATGAACGCCCTTACCATTTCAAATCGTATAATGCAACGTTTGCATCATCCTTTGCGCTTAGTGTGAATATTTTATGAACTTTGTTGTGACATTCCGCCAAAAGAAAAAAATGGAATAACAGGCCTATTTAGCTATGTTGCACCATGATCGTAAATCCCTCACGGAACATTACAAATCGCTGTCTGAAATACAGTACCATGCTCCGTCTCTCTTTAGCTTAAAACATGTTTTGAAATGTTTGCTCGAACTATCCTACGGCAAAATACATCAATGATGGAATTGTTGCGATGGTCGTTATCGACTCTGATTGATTTGTTATCGATTCTGATGAGGATTTTATCAGAAAAGTTGCGAGCAGCATGTCGTTTCCTCAACTTGCTAGAATAAATGAATGTTATTATTGCCCTTTTTGCTGACTGAATATTAGCGACCATTGACGACATGGACCATCTGGACTATAGTTGGCAGGATGAGAAAGACCGGTGTTGTTGAAGAGCCGTTAGTCTTCTTCCTTTTTTGCCTTTGAGTGGCGACGTTGTTAAAGGGGTTTTCAAAATAAAGTTCATCGCCTCAGAAAAGATAGGTATTACAGGCGTAGGCGTGGCCGCTTCTTATTCGACCTTTATACCATAGTATATGCATGATCCGAAAAAAAAACAACAAGAAGCACCAACTTTTGTTTGTATGCGATTGCTAAAAATAATGGAATTACAATTGTGAGATATCTTTTCCTCCGTTTTCAATGCATGAAGAGTCGCGACTTCTTTATTCGATACAATTTTCCAACAAAATATCATGAATGGCGCATTAGCTTGCCAGACAAACGGGACCTTATAGTCATTCGTGTCCGGGGCCTATCAGTAGGGGAAGATCTCAATGCGTAGGGGATTCATATGAGGCAAGTGTCCACCTACGCCACAGATCGAAGAACGGTCGAGGGATTTTCGAAATATTTTATCTTCTAGTTCGTTTCAAATTCATATATTTCGTGACTGAGACACGTTCATACAGGTTGTGACGCATTGTGTGTTCTTATTGTAGCCTTGTCTTTAATATCAACAAAAATGAAATTACCATTATTTAAAAAATCGAATATGACACAGTACCACTTGTAATCCTACACGAACAAAGCGATTTTATAATACCTTTTGTTTCCAGTGTTTTGCGTCATATCGGCGTTAGTGTCATTTATGCTGCGTCAGACACTCGACTTCATCATATCTGACGCAGCAAAATTGACAGTCACTCATGCTGATAACACACAGAGAGAGGCGATGTCGGGTAATAACCTTTAATTATAAGCCAAGCATAAACATATTGATCTCAGTATTTACATGGCGTTACAACGGATTTCAACTGATTTATTTTTAATCATTTAAACAAGGAAACCCTTAGATCGTCAGAAAACTCTACACTGAGCGCTCTTTAAGGTGTGTTCAGGTCAGCCAGCAAAGTGGCTGTTTTGTAATGATAATACTTATCATCATGTCGGAAAATGCAATATTTGCATCATTTGTTCAGCTTAGCGTATATATTGTATGAACTTTGTTGTGGCATTCCGCGAAAGGAGAACCGAGCGGTTCATCTGGTTACGGTTAACATTGACGGTGAAATAAACGACCCTTTTCATTAGGTTGCACCAAGATCATCAATGGTTCGTGATACATAACAAATTGCTGTCAGAATTATGGCACGCACATCACTAGTTGGTGATCCTTAAAACAAGGATGACATTAATCCGATCACAGACATAGACCATGGTTTACTTTAGCTTGACAAGTTTGTTATCAGAAACTTGCGAACAAAATAAATTATTCCCTTGTCTTGCTAGGATAACTGAATGCTATGTTTGCTCACTGGAAATTAGCAAATATCAAGGACGTGGACCATCTGGCTTGCTTTCACCTTTTCTGGAGACAAGCTTTGATGCACAGCGCTTAATCGCTGTGCTGTTGCCTTTGGGTTACGGTGTGGTCACAAAGGGCTTCAAAATACACGCATCGCCTCAGAAAAGACAGGTAAAAAATGTGCAGATATTGCCACATCTCATCTGACCTATATCTGACATCAAAACGAGTAGAGCAAAACATGTAACGGTCATTTTTATTTTTTTGGAGATTTTTTCATGTTTACCAAATACACTAAGCGTCTTAACTTCCTATTGGAATGCTTTGCCAATAAAATGTCACAAATAGCATTAGGCTGTGAGACTAAGCTAAACTTATAGCTATTCAATCCATCGTCTATTGTACTGAGGTGAACATTTTCAATGCGAGGGGTACTGTCATGAAGAATACGTCGGCTTTCGACGCAAATGTAAGGATAGGTGTGGAATGTCTTTAATATTTTGAATTCGATTCTAGTTATAATTTTGGACATAAATATGCTCATACTGGTTAAGACATGTGTGTTACCTGGTGTGCCTATACCAATTGTTTTTTTATGTTTAAACAAATGATTGTTTTCTAAATAAGAAAAATGGCTAGGTTCAATTGTAATCCAAGAAAAGCCTTTCGGAATATATAACTAATTTTAGATAATAGACAACCTTATGTTATACTATACGAAAAACCCAAACCATCATAGACCATACCATCACCAGGAGGAACAAGGGTCATTATTGTCTATACTTCTGAAACAGTGCCTTTTTCAAGACATTAATTCCTTACTAGTCTTACAGAACCATGATCAGTTATGCAGGACTCATTGAAACAGTGATTGAGCCCCGTTTCAAAGATACACATCGACAAGGGGGAATATGAACCCAACATCTTTACATGACATGGAATACATTAAATGAAAAACAGCTTCTACTCTCATAGCTTGTGCTGTGTTATCATTTCAAATCATATTAAATCCCCTAGAGGTTTGTTACTGCGATGTTCCGTGATTGATCCACAAAGAATTGCAACACATTTCTGGCCCACTGTGCTATTCTCACCCTATGGTCGACAATCTCATAGAGGTGCAACAAGTTGTGGTTCGCAGTGCTTGTATTTGCGTATTGATATACATAACATGCTATTCTGTGTTCACAAAAAGATTTCTTTTTCCCCAAGACTGTCAACTTGCGAAATCTAACCCTCTCAAAAAAACTTGCCCATTTCGGCTTATTGGATACGACGTCTTCAGCCATGATTTCAAACGTTAGATTTTTTGTCTGAAGTTTAAGGCTCAGCCGCAGCATAAAGGGCACTGACCTTTTGCTCTTAATGATGATAAACATTAGATTAGTTATCGAGTCATTATCACTGCTATTACGCAGTAACTGTAAACCATCTAGGATCTCATGAGAAACTTGGTGTTAACGTGCTGCTTTGCATACTGTTTTGCAATACGTAAAAACAGTGGGAGGGTCACAGTTTTGTGTAAGGAAAAGGAGTAGTATCTCAATTTTAGTGGTTTGTTTCATTATCAGGGGATTAATTGACACCGTGCACACAAGTATCAAATCCTATATAAAGTTTTAAACTTGTCTGAGAGGTTAGATCTCCAATGAGACATTGATTGTAAATATTCACTTTGTTTTTTTTATATTAAATGCATAGAAAATTGGGAGGCACCACATTGATTGAAAAGACATTAACAGCGTCACTCTTTTTCAGGCATACACCGGGCTAAATGCTCGACATACGGTCTGTATATTTACGTATATTGACGAATGCGGAACACAAATTTAACTTAATACGTTTCGTAAATCTTGGTATATGGAACATGCCAATGAGTTGACATACGAAGCGTATACCTATGCTAAAGAATAGTATACGTAATGTATATCTTTGCATACCATTTATACACTGTACTTGTGCGTTTTATTAGTGTATTTACGTGTATTCCTAACGTATTTGACAAATATAGAGAGTCGAATATGTGTGTATATTGTTGTATATCAGACAATTTGCCAAATTATATTCGTCCAGAAATACTCCCCAACCGCCGGCAGTCCTTTAGTCACTATATTTTTACAGGATGTAGAATATGGTTTCGACACATTCCAGAAATGCATCAAATGAAACTAATGACATCCTGCCGTGCTGAAAGCATCATTACGTTTTACAAAGGATAATACCCCGAAAAATTTCTTAAAGGTATTTTAAATGCGCTAAAACTGCAAAGGTTATCTAGGTTCTTGATCAGGGTGACTTCGAAAATGGCTTTACTTTCAAAAAACAGTAAAAGAACCCAAACCTCTCGCTATGTTGTCGAACACAAACCCTTAAAGATAGCAAGATCAGAGCCTTCTAAAAGTAACCAGATTGTCTTGGATTTACCAATATAAAAATCTGATATCAAACTTACCACTTGCAGGATCCGAAACAGCCAATGTACTGTGTATTCCATAATTTTTTGTAAACAGAGGAAGTGAGACATATGCAATTTAAGATTTCTGCCTTTGACAACATGTGACCTTGACAACAAAATCTAATCAGCTGCTGTCAAACATGAGTCCGAGTGCATCAGCAAGGGTTCATATAATAAAGTCACCCCCCCCCCCAAAAAAATAAATAAAATAAAAAATATTGGTTACCCTATCCCACAATCTTGATTATTGTCATGAAATTTGAAAACTGTTCTTTCTTAAAGCATAGTATTAAATTACACCATATGTGCAACGGTCACGAGTGGATCATGATTTTTTGCGAAATGTCTTTCTCGATAGCCGAAATATACAACAGCTTTAAACAAATAGCATGCGTATCATCTCTGCACGTGTAAAATTCGGTAACGGATATTTTTGTACCTTTCCGTCTTGATATCACTCGTTTCTTAATTCGACGCCCGAACGAGTTTATCAAGTGCTTAGCTTTACATTAACACATTGTGTATGCTTTTACTATGACTATTTGACTCTAGGGTTGACTTGTGACGCGTATGTTCTTCTCCGAGCATACTGGCCATATATCTTTTCTCTAAACGCCTACCGTTTTGCTTTGTCATATACCGACTTATTGCAAATGGACATTTCCCTTTAGTACTTGCTGTCAGTAATGGGAGGTAACAGAATCCTGGAAAGGGATATAAAGAATTCAACGTCAACAAGACCATGAGAACTAGGATGACGGGCTTTGTGGGATCAACTAGGGCGTTCCATTTTAGTCCATTACTTCTGTTACTTTATTCTACAGCTGTTAACGGTAAAGTAGGACTGCTGTTATTATTTATCAGTGTCATTTTTAGCACCTATTTTCGCTCACATTATTTTCCGTTCACTAGAATTTAACACCGCATTAAATTGGTTAGGGGTTTGAGCCGACTATATGTAGCGTTTAAAGGGAAATGAAAATGATTTTTGTCTGCACACGGATTGATTGAAATTTTGTAGTGTTTGCAGTAAGATAAGTTGCATGACATTGGTTTCACAAAATCGAGAACGTCAAAAAACAAAACAACACGATCAAACAACATGATATCATTCGTTCATCGGTATTGTCATCATTTATAATGCTGTAAGTCGCGACATATGCAAAGTCTGCCTGCACTTTGTTCGTCTACCATTGTAGCTGCTATTCCAAACGATTCAGGAAAAATCGACTTAAAGTCGATTGCCAATATGCTAATTTTTTCCGTAGCAAGGCATGCGCTAATAACACGGATTTATCGATATAAAAAACCAAATACAAGGAAAACATTTCATCTGCGAAGCTAACCGAAGGAAAAGTAGCATGAATTTAATTTTACTATCGTTTTCCCGGTTGCTAAAACTAAATCCACTTCAATAGTGGCGGGTACCTACATAAGGGGTCATCAAAATTTGTTAGAGTGGTCAGTGTTGTGTTATTGGGTTAATTAATGTATGCAGGCTGAGTATATCATTTTATATATGCAAATGTGTTCACATGATAACATTTCCTGGCCATCCGGCATTCTCTCTCTCCCCACATGAGCGTCGCGGATGTATGTAGCCTGTCTACGTCTCTTGAATAAAATTTACTTGTTTCGTTCACTAAATGTCCATCGCCCAGTCTTACTAGAATCGAACCCGAATGTGTAGGCAATAACACAACAGTTACTGTCCGAATTCAAGGTCATGGAGGAGAATGACCCTAAGAATGTTATGGACTAATTAAACTCAGGTCATCAGTTTGGGGAAATGACCTACATAACATACCCTAGACTGGAAGATCCGTCGATCGAGGGCGCTCTCTACACTCCCTTCTTACGACTTGACGCGGTCTGTAACATTCTGCCAAGCAACAAACTTTTATTGCGACCAATCCGGATTCGTCAAGCAATTTATGGCAGTTTTGAGGTCTATGTTGCGCCCATGCTGCCAACGAAGTGCATGATCAAATATTAGCATTTGGATCCTATTTCTTGTGATGTCAACAAAAGGCAGACAAAAAATTGTAATCACCCGCAGTATGCTAAGCACTATGACGCAACAACTCTGGCAAGCAACAATCATGACTTGAAGTTCTAGTGAGAAAGTGTTCAGAAGAACATAGTTTTATGGAAAAGACGTTCTTTTTTTTTGTTGTATCACACTTCAACCAAGGGTAAGCAATTCACCAGCCCGAGCTAATGGATATAGCATTACCAACAGACAACTACTTTTGGTGCCTACTACCCGACAGGCTAGCGTTAATTAGGCGAGTAGCAAAATCAATCAGCATCATGTGAAACGGAAGATATTTGTGCGTAAAACCAAGGCGAACACAGAAATGGTTTCCGAGCCTAAGTGACATGATAATTGATCGCCCTTTTACATTTGTTTTTATCTCGCATGATAATTGATCGCCCTTTTACATTTGTTTTTATCTCGTTAAGGAATCAACGTTAAAACTGCATTAGGTATTATCACGGACATTACTATCAGTATTAATAAAGCGTTTGGTTGATAGCTACTTGTAGATCACAAAATGTCGTTTTCGATCACATCTCCCTATATGACCGTATTAAAATGACTCTATTGCGTGTCAGATTTCAAAATTAAAAGGATAGTAGCTGTAACTTTCGACCATTTATTCCGTGCGACCACATGATAAAAACAAGCTAGATTATATCTATCCCTTCCTAATTGTCGATTGAAAGGAAATAAGTCCGAAACTAACACCCGATTGTGAATAACGAATGGTAGTAAAACTGTTGCTGGCCTGCTGCTAAGCAAAGTTCGCAGCGCTTGTGTTTACAAAATGTTAGGCGATCATGTTGTATGGAGCACAAAGAGTGATGATATCACTAGCCACGCGAGAGCGGGATTTTAAACGTGATCACTGTAATAATGGAGACGGAGAGCGTCGTATTCAACGTACGCACATGTGTATCTGTTTTGATTGTGATGTACGTCCACTGTTCGTTCGAATCTGGAGTGCTATTTGTTCAAACTCTTGTTTTTCTGTTGCTTGAGTATGAGAATGCTATTTACGTTTCAAGTGGTGATGCGTTAGGTCAGAGATAATAAGAGGTAATTTAGGCCCAGTCCATTAGCCGGACACGGCATCGGCAGTTGATTCATCGGCCGAGCCAGCGCCAGGGCCCGAAACGACTGTCACCGCGTCAAAAAGCCCGAAACGTCAAGCATTTCTCCACCAACTATATATTCATTACAAAAGTTTAAAACTAGTGCATTCATAATTTGGTCAGTTTGCTTTGTCGTTTATCAGCGAAGAAGTCAACTAGTTCAATGTAAAGGTGACGATGCGATGCTATACTTCAAGTTAACGGGATTGGGAACGGCTTAAACTCGGGCCCGCGGACACCAGTTGTGTGGGCACGTTTGACGTTGACCTACACATGGAGGTAGGAAACTACCTCCATGACCTACATAATCCGCAGCAATTGCTGCTGAAATCACTAATGTATTCAAAACGTAAAAACAAAGACCCCGCCGCCAGCACGTCTGATTCTCTGGATTTATTGACTGGTTTACTAGATTTGGTTCAAGTGCGTGATTTGTGAATGTGTGAGTTGGGTGTGAACGCTTGGAATGCGATGATTTGTGTTTTGTTTCATGTGAAACTTGTGAGTAGGATTATGTGAACGCGTTGAGTGGGTGAACGCGATACAGGGGAGTTTCACCGGCCCAAACTAACCCACTACTGCTACAGCAGCACAGACCAAATAAAAACGCGTTCGATCGCTACGAAAATCTGACCTGGGCTGCCAAATTTTACTTGAGGAACTTTTGCAAATCATTTTATTTTTTGAAAATACACCGACTTGAACATCTCTCTGGTTTACCTGCGTCCTGTGACACCCTAATGGCTCAAACGGAGATTTAGGAGTGGGATGGCAATCTTTGCCGAGTTAATTTGATTGTCGTGCATGGAAATCTTTCTGTGTGGTGGAGATAAAGTTACCGGCGATTTTCTCGTCACTCAGAGAGGTGGCGAAAAGTTCCATTTCAGCTATCTGTGGGTCCATAGCTGTGGTGTTTTCGGACGGGATTTCTGACTTTTACGTGCTGGTTTAGACTTTTACGTTTTTAACCCCGCCACCCATGGTCCCTCCCACAGCGGTGTTAATAACGTAAAAGTCAAATCGTTAACCAGCGTGTAAAACTCAGAAATCCCGTCCGAAAAAACACCATGGCTATGGACCCACAGCTACGTTTCAGTGATCATGGGCTACGAAATGTATGACAACGCTTAGTATCGTGTGAAGCATTAGATATCTCTCAAAGAAAAAAAGACGAATTATATGGCGATGACGAATATGGCGATAGTGCAGAAGATGTCCAACCAGTGCCGTCGCATGAGGTGTGAGAAGCCGATGGTCAGTTGGGGAATGGACTTTTAAGAAACTAACGCCAGTAGCCATACGAAAAATTCACCTATGAGAATATTGCTTATTGTGATGAATATGTCATTTTTTTCTGAACATCACCCAAACGAAATCTGGTTCTTTGACTTCCAGTTCTTGCATATTTCACAAAGTCTTAGTCAATATTTTCGAGCCATGCTTCTAGTTATTTCTCCCGCGGCGTGTCGATATTCTGTTCGGGTAAATCCTAGCTGTTCATCGTCTCACAATTTTACAATTTTCCAAAGATGAACGATAGAGTGCCCGCCAGCCGCGCCAGTCGACAGGACCGCGATGTCTGAACAACGTCTGAGAAATGGCTTGATCTTGAAATTTTAAGGTCAAAATTGGAGGCGTGATTTAACAAAATTGCTGTGGCGGTGAACTTCGCTATTTCGCGCCACGATCTTTTGAGTTTGGCGGGTGGATGTTTTCACTTGCCAAGTTGAGCGACAGCTGGGAATATCTTGCGTTAAGACACGCTCGCGGCTGGGCCTTTGTTTTAACGTGATGTTTTGAACACATCTGTGATTTCAGCAGTATTTTTTGAGCAGAATTTGGGTGGTACTTGTAGTTGAGTCATTACATTTGCTAACTCTAGTTATGTTTCCTTAATATCAAACCAATAAATTTAAATGTGCCACGTTGTTTCTTCTACAGCGATCACAAAAGTACAGTGAGCAGTGACAGTTTGCGAGCTTGGACGCGGGGCCCGGGTCACACCATCAATGATCATTCAGTGTAAAGCCGACCGCGATGTGTAAGCTAACGAGCTTTTTCATCTGCTTTTTCCTGAAAGAGTGTTTGCATTTTGACTAATCACTCTGAAAGGCGCTTTCGTACTTTAGACATTTCCATCGTCAGTATTGCCTATCTCAGTCTTTTTTTAAATGCATGTTTATTGTTTGTTTGTTTTTATGGGGGGCATTCTCATAAAAATTTACTTCCGTCGCGGGCATCACCACTGAATATATGACAACATAAGCTTATGTAGCCAGTGAAGGGGAAACCCTGTTAAAATAAAGGAGAGTATATATCTACAGTTTACTCGACCACAACGTTCACTGCTGTCAAAAGCTTGAAAAGAAATATCAATGAGGCAGACACAGAAAATGTGCAGTTGTCTGCAAGTCAAACTCTTTAATGAATCTCAAAAATCAACGATCTCCTCCAACAAGGGCAACACCATGAAAACTTTGACGTACTGTTTCAACACATGCATGAAAAACTGAACAGCTGATCTGAATCAACGTTCACTACTACACTAAACTACAAGGCCTTTTCTCAATAACAAACAGAAATGAGTTATGATACTTTAACTACACTGGAGACGATTTGTTTACATCTATCGCCAGAGCCACTTGTCCCGTTTCAATGACTGAAAACTATATATAAGTCTTTTGGATGCATCAATCGACACATCAGAAGTTCACTTGCACAGTCGCTAAAAATAGCTCATGAAACACATGGCGCGTCTCCTCATGGGCGGCGATCTCATCCAAACTTTCAACTGAGCAAAACTCGGCAAAATCACTGAAATATTATACCAAACATACTGTTAAAATAAAGGAGAGTATACATCTACAGTTTACTCGACCACAACGTTCACTGCTGTCAAAAACTTGAAAAGAAATATCAATGAGGCAGACACAGAAAATGTGCAGTTGTCTGCAAGTCAAACTCTTTAATGAATCTCGTCAGATATTGCGAGATTCTCAGCAGTGAAAGTCTGACACTGGTGACGCTGTGCCCACTCTCGCTAACAGGTTACTCACTCGTATTAGGTAGGTACATATAGTACCTGTATACAGTATATATATATATATATATATATATATATATATATATTATATATATATACAATCAGAAAAGAAAATAAAAAAAATAAAAAAATTGTCTATGGTTACACACTCCCCTGCTTTCTTGAATATCGTCCTGATATTCAGAAGAAAATTCAGTCAGGGATTAACCGTTCGATACAATGTTAATCAACGCAGCACAAAGATGTTCTGCAGAGTCACCTTGGGCATTAAACTGCATAGATGTGAGGTAATCTGCTTTGACCATCCACTCTGGCTTACTGCAAACCTGAGTAAGATTCAGGCGATCTGGTGGCCGTATTGTCCGCTTTGATCTCCTTAAGGGTTCCCCATCCACTTCTTGCATGGGTTCGAAGTGTACTTCCTCCTGAATTTCAAACTCCTTGTGTGGCTCAGCATCCTCCTGTAGACTTGGGTCATTTGATGGCTCCAAACTTCCGCTCACTTCGTTCTCAACAACACATTGTACTCCTGGTAGTGAGGAATTCTCAATCGGAAGTGTATCTGAAGTAGTCCCTGGTGGACTGACACCACTAACCACTGATGTGGGCTTTTTCCCAACCATGGCCAGTTTCTCCTCTTGGGGCACAGTATCTGGGTCTGATGCCTCTTCAGGTTCGAGTACCCTCTCCTGTGGTGCATGATAGACTGGGACGAAATGAACATCCTGGTCACCATCCGAGTCTGACGAAACTGTACAATGATCCTGTGATTCTTCTGCCTTGCTTATTGATCTTGTATAATCAACAGTCTCTTTGGGTTCTGCTCTTTGATTCCCAGATGGGCAGGGCAATGAGAAGCATGGTAACAGTAGGTTGCGGTGGAGAGGTCTCTCTCTTCCAACCCCAGACTCCGGCCGGACTGTATACACAGGGAGGTCAGGATTGGTCTTGCAAACCACTACATACACATCTCTCTCCCGTCAGTCAGCAATCTTGTGTTTCCCTCGTATGCTAACATTCTTCACCAAAACCCGGTCACCATGCTCCAACACAGCTCCCCTTGCCCTGCTGTCATACCTCTTCTTGTTGTATGAGGACTTCTTAGCAGCTGCCTTTGATGCAATCGTATATGCACAATCCAGTCGGTCTCTGAGGTCCTGAGCATATTCACCATACGTATTTGGCAAATCGCCCTCAGGGTCCAATCCAAGGTACACGTCGATAGGTAATCCGGGATGGCGTCCAAACATGAGATAATAGGGGGCATAACCAGTGGAATCGTTGGTAGTACAGTTGTATGCATGCACAAGTGGACCGACATATGATT
>NW_027248280.1:12372681-12621241 GCF_041260155.1 Ptychodera flava | reverse complement strand
TGATTTCCTTAATGTTCGGTTTATCAGGTCGTGTCAAAACGTTTCGCCACTTGAGTTTTCACTCGAACATTGCATGAAAGAATCATGACTTAACTGACCAACAACTTTCTCAGTCAGGTGTTTAATCTGGCTCAGTCGTTCACCAACTCCATTTGTTAATGAAACCAAGTCTCAGACTTGAATTTCTTACAATTTGCCGTTTGTTTCATACGTCACCGTGTATAAGGAGCGCCTCTGTATCTTTTCGTTTAAAAATGAACATTAAAGAATATCAAAGTTAAACTTCAATATTAGTCTTGTTTATGAACAAAAAACAGAGACACACTTAAAAAGCAAATAAAGTAATCACAGGTTAGTATGCATATTCTAATTAAAATAAGTATCAACTATCCCATGCAGACAGAGGGAAAAGGACATGAAAATCACAAATGCACAGAAAAAAAACAAACACAAGGTGCGCCAAGATTTGATAGAATAAGATTGATTTTTTTGTCCTTGGACAACAACGTTCTGTGCTTCGTGTCCATCTTTGGTCGCCACCTTTCTTTGCTTTGTCCTTGCAATTGTGCTCAATGTTTTACAGGCTGGCTTTTGTCGACGTTTTGTGTGTTGCCACATCTTGTTTTGACATGTCGGTATTCAACTGTCACTTTGCCACTCTCAGTGACAAAACTGACTTTTGGTTCCACCTGAGACGTGGAGAAATTCTACTGCTACAACAAATGCTTAGCGACAAAAATCGACGTCTTACATGAATCTGGCTCATTTCGAGTTAGTTGAGACCATGCGCCAGTGTTCCGCTAATTTCGTCAATAATCTATTTTCAGTTGTCATGTATTTAAGCGTATTTTTCTAAAGTATTTGTTTCTAATTTACTCATTGTGATATCAGCATACAGTACCTTCCTTCCCATGGCTTCTCCGCAAAGTCGACCATGACATTGACCATTCACATTCAAAACAGTTTCTTGTAAGGATGAAAGTGACATCATTCAAATTAGTTCTGGGTTTAGATCTTCAGTCACGATGATACATCGTGCCATCATTTCTTTAACTGCTTGAATCGCCTAGTTATCGGCTATGGGATGTTCGTATACAGTTTCTCTGCGGCAACGGTGACAAATGACAGCGCACTTTGTGGTAATAATTATCCCAGGTCTTTCAGGCGCAGGATGATGTCTTCAATGAAGGGTGTAACAATTGAAGTATGGGTGTAGATAGAAGTCAAATAAGTGGACCATAGGATTTGTGGTCGACTTTAATCGTTGAACGATGACGGCCGAGTCGAAGATATGTATCAGCTTTATGAATTTTGAAGAGCACTTCAAAATTGTATTATGGTTATGGTCTTGTTTGAGCTTCTTTATAGTGTGAGAACAAGATCAACATTGGTTACAACATCAAAACTACAATTTTGAGTAAATGTACTGATAAACCAATCTATTGGCGACTTCCTATAATCAACAAACTACACTTTCTGAGCTATCCTGTGGAATCAGTCTCTCCGTTATCGATGCATTTGCTCAAATGATCACCTTAACCGGGCAGAAACACTCTAAATCTCGTAAAGGAATAAAAAGACCAATCCTTCCAAAATGCCATCAACAAAGCTTTAAATATCAGCAGGAGCAATCTTTTTCAATCCGCCCATGCAATGAAGTCTGAAGGTAATATGGCAATACTCTGCCATTGAGTATAATGCCACCCTACCAAACAAACTGTCAATTCATAGTCAGCACGGAATATTCATCAACCACTAAGGAGTTTTCACAGACACATATTATGTTGTTGCCTGTTATCGGCATAAGGCGATATCAGGAAACTGCTTGTTAAGGCCAGATTTAAAGGCACCTGAAATTATCTCCAGAACACTGTGTACATTGAAGAACGTCAGCAAATGCATGCAACAAGCGTATGTTCAGGAGACTCTTCTCCACGAAATGGTCTAATCAAAAACAGACTCCTTTACAAAACCATCTCACGCACTCGCTTTATAACATGTTCTAACAATAACCTAGTTTTGAAACTGTAATGTAGTCTAGACAACTTAATGTTTGGCAAACTGAATTTTGATTATGTTAAAATTTAAAGTGTAAATTTACCGGTTCACTGGGTGGTGATTTCGACTGTTAGCAGCAAATCGTGCTGTGGCTTTTGGCAATTTTGCCAAAGCGTCCCAGGATTAAGCGCCTGTATAGCTTTTCAAATTTTCCCATACCAAACTGCAAACGACAATTGATGCGCTTTCTCGGTATAACTGGTTACTACAGAAAATTCGGTCCAAATTTCTCCAAAATTACTGAGCCTTTGACTAACTTACTTAAAAAGGAAAGTAAAGTTTGTTTGGTCAGAACCATGCCAACAGGCATTTTATACACTTAAAGCCATACTGCAAAGTGCTCCAGTGTTGTCTGCACCAGATTTCAGTTTGCCATTCAAATTAGCTGTAGATGCTGGTGATTCGGTTGCTGGTGCTGTTTTATTGCAAGAGGATAGTCATGGGATAGATCATCCTGTTTGCTATTTTTCATCACTGCATGAAATCAACCGTTTACACATCCGGTTAAGCAACGGTTTCTCAGCAGTTCATCACCGGTTCAATGGCTGATCCGACTAGGCCTTAAGAGAACCGTCAGTTGTTTACCTAGCGATACATTACTTAACCGTCAGCTTATCCGCTTCGTAGGCCGGCGTATACGACATGGCTTAAATGCCCTTTAACCGGCATGGTTAAAGGCCAGGGACTTGATACCCGGGATCAAGTTAATGCCGTTCACCTTTGACATTCACGGGCGGGATCGAATGTTTATGTCTTTGCAAATTACGGTCACGATTAGTGTGCACAGGAGGTTGTAAACAGGCCAATGTGTTGACATGCAAACACAGATTATACGTAACTGAATATAACGGCGAGACCAGTACACTGAGAAACAACGTTTCGTGAAGCCGCGGTGCTTGTAGCAATAACAGGTGTACTTCAACGACTTCAACTGTAATGACAAAGGTACAACACCACGCCGCCGCTGCAACTAACGACGTTATTACTAGGGCTTGACAATATTTTTTCCACTTCACTCGTCCGTCGGACAAGTGGATTTTCAATTTCACTTGTCCTCACAAAAATTTTACTTGTCCTCCATTTGTAATAATCAGGACCAAAATACTTGCAGCGAATTCCGTAGCCGCTTTCAGGGCTTTCTTATTTTAGTAATTTTCGCCGATGTTGACGCGGATTTTTCTCAAAAGTTCACATTGAAGTAGCCCTGCGTACGGTCTGTGTGTTCCCGGCGTTATACGCCCCCCCCCCCCCCCCCCCCCCCCCCCCCCCCCCCCCCCCCCCCCCCCCCCCCCCCCCCCCCATCACAAGAGGCTGTATAACGCCGGGAACACACAGACCTGTAGGCTGTACGCAGGTCAAACATCAATGAAGGTACATACATCCGGGCATATCATACATCGGCTTCCCGTGTTTGGCAAGCATAAATGCCGTCGTAAAAAGATTGGTCAGTTTCTGTCGCTGGTCGTCGTCATTCGGTTCACGCATTGCGAGTGCATGCGATCAGGGTGTTGGCAAGTGAAACCGTATCGGGCTCAGCGGGACCCACAAAATTTCCACAATCATTGTCCCCGTCACGATCTCATCTGTGATGCACCAAACAGTCCAAATGCGGTTGACTATTACGCGTGAGACCTTATCGATTCAATGCGAAACATGCCGCATCCGTCAAGAAAAGCATTTCGCTTTCCCAGTGGTTTGGCAATGATGGGGTATTTGAGACACGATGAACAAAACATTTTGGAACCGTCATATTTCAAGGCCACATATGAAGGCCACTGTGCTTTCCACTTCGGGAGATAGCATCTACGGCGTTTTTCCTCATCATAACGCTTATGTTTAGATCTTGTGTCAAAAAACATCGTTCTAATCATCACATCGAGTCGTCGATTCTCTGTTCTCAGACGATCCCACTCACGCTGGCCCTCGTGGCGCCGTCGTAAATCATCACAACGTCGTTTCTCAGAGTTACACAATGCCCATCGTCGTAAACAACGCACCTCTTTACGGCAACAGCTTTGCTTGACTTGTGCGTAGGTCTACGGAGCGGAAATAACGCTCTGGCTCGCGAAAATGCACAATGCCTTGTTTGCGCTAGTGCAAATATTACCGTAAAATACTCATATTTACAGCGATCACTCCACAAACTATCTGCCAAAAAAGTTTGTCTACCTCGCGAGGCCACATAAGTGATTTTGAAGTACTGCACGGTCGGCAAGTGAATCTTAGTTAGAAGAACGTCACAAATGTATCTAAAAAGGTCAGTGATTGGGCGACACGTGCACAAACCGCAACTTAGGTTCGCGTTGATTCACTGTCGATTGCGCCAGAAGTTGTGTCCATGGCAATGGAACAACACACAATGTCGTTTAGGTCATCAAAATGTTTTAAAACGGCAAGACGATAATAGGCCTAATAATACTTTTCACGACAGAAAAATCTAAAAGAACTTGAATCTGAACTTTAAATGACTAGTTCTGTGGAAGAAACGATCGGAAATAGCGGCGTGTACGACGTCTACGCGAGAACGCGCTATGGCTTGGGTGGCATACTTGCAGTCACAGGGGCTAGAGCTGGGTAGTCTGCTCGCTTTTCGGCTCTATCTATCGATCCCGTAGTCGACATGCCGGCACTGCAATCTAAATGGGTGTTTTAATAGGTGGGCATATCGACTACGGGATCGATAGATCGAGCTGAAAATCGATCTATTTAGCAGACTACCCAGCTAAAGAGTGCCTGTGCATGCGGCTCTGCACTGCGGTCGCCCCATCTAATTACATGGCTGTGCGTACCTAACACGTTGACATCGCAAACGTTTACCGATTCACACCTGTATCGCGTCCTTTTTTGATTGACAGCTTGCAGACCTTTGTTGTGGCCGCTTGCCACGCAAGTTGAAGACAAAGAGAAATACATTCATCGACCAAAATCAGCTTTATTTATGCTCAAATCAAAAAAAAATATCTATATATTCAATCACTAGACATTCATAGTTAGGTACATGTGCATGGACGCCTAAGTTTCTTCGCCTGTGACCATCTTGGCATGTTTTTTACGGAGCGATCGAGCGTGACGCCACCCAAGCCACGCTTTGCATAAACTAACTCCAACAGGGGGAGGTTGCTATTTATACCCAGCCCTGGCCTTTAAGCCAAAATTATACATCAGCTAGGGCCGCGTCGCTAGCGTTGAATCAAATTCTCGTAACCCGTTCACAACCTCAAAATTCTGTCGAAACTTTGTATTTGTAAAACCGAAGTACTTGCTAGCATAACGTCATTTACCAGTCGTATAACATAAGCTAGGTATATGTATCTGCGAGTGTAATTTTTTGCGATTTACAGGACATAGTTGTACCATTAACTTCATGATTGCATTATCGTAGAGAGTGGCAGCGAGACCTGACTTCTACCGTATATTCACATACAGTAAGCTTATGTAGGCAACTTTGTGGAGGGACCCTGTGTAGGCCTACGTTTCGAGTAGTCTTCAGCCAATGGAATGGCTATATGGGGTAACACACACGCTTCATAAATTAAAACATTTAATGTTGACCAGTCAGGCAGTCTGTAAAAGAAATCTGTCACCGCATACCAAACGTCGGTTTCGACTATTTGGAATCGAGCGCAGTCCTATACAGAGCGCCTAATCTGGGGAAAGCTTTATGACCGCAATTGCGGTCAGCTTATTATTTCAGACTGACAGTCTGTGTCATCTAAAACTACCGTTTAAAGTAAGATATCAATAATGATCGAGCGGCAATAGCAACAATGTGAAAAAGCAAAAAAAACTGACGCTACCAAGAAGTGTCCGGCTATAGACCCTTTCAACCAGAAACCAGCTTATTTCGTATGCATTTATGCAAGGAATGCCGTGACACGGTTCAGCTTTGATGCAAAGGTGCGAGTAAAAAGCTGTCACTCATGTGAGTGATTATTTACTTCGATAACAAAAGAAGACAAGTATTAGTGACAAGCATAATATACAGTATGGCCACATGGTTCGTTGTCCACACGTGCAGCCTCATCAGCTTGATCGGTGGAAGGTGATTCAATGAGTGTCTGATTAGCCTTAGCTAACAACGCAAAAGACACAAAACTATCAGATGATTACATCACACATCCAATTTTAAATGCTGGAAAAATGCCACGTACACAACAAATGTGCATGAGTTAGGTATATAGACTGGTCCGCAGCACAAAATGTCATGAACCAAACTGCAGGGACTTACGAAAAATTTAGCTCTTTACTAATTTTGTCAACAACAAAATACATTGATAACACAACATACAAGGATGAGTGCAACACATCTCTAAACCGAAGCAATCCTGTTGTTCCGTATCGAAGGCATTTTTGCCCGGATGTAAAATTTAAGGTGAAGTACTACGAATTACGTCAAAATTAAGTTGTGGTGTCATTTTCTTGAAACTTTGCACAAATATTCTAGGAAGTTTTGCAAGTGCAAAAATGAAATAAAAAATAGGGGTCACCACGCTTGTTTCCATGGAAACGGACGTTAAAATGGCGTCGTTAGAAATAAATAAAAATGATATAATTCACTTAAACTAAAGAAAGCAATTATAAAACGCTTAGCAAATGAGTTAATTTTAATAAATACCAAGACTTAAGATCCATATTTATTGAATGTATAGTTTTCATGATGTTTGTGAAGAAATTTTAACATAAGTATCGATTACAAAATGACGATATCGAAATTATATCACTATATAATTTTCGAACTTTCTTCCTGTCGCTTTGAATGGTGTCATTTTGACCAAACTGGGCGAATAAACTCCTGACATAATACCATTTAGTTTACACTTTTAATAAAAGGGTGTCACCACGCTACTTTTTACAATATCTCCAGGTGAATGGGTAATTTGCGCCATATAAATGGGAGAGAAATGTTATTTTTTGCTCATATGAATAAAAACCAGCTTCCTAGGGGGTCAAAATATGACAAGGTTATAGGTCACATGCATTTCTAAGACACTGGGTCAAAAAATTAGGTAAAAGCGCAATTTCAACAATGACAGGTGATATTAAATACATGCGCTACAAAATAACCCATTTGCGGCAGGCTGGAGTTAAATCTGCGCAGAAACGTTCTAAAGCGTGTGCGCGTCCGAATTCGTCGCCCTTTACCGTAAAGGAGACAATTTAAAGGAGACATACGTCATATTTACAACGGGGAGGATCTTGATGCGGATATAGTATTGAATGTCACTCTGCTAAATGACTCAAATGTCTCCGAAACTTATCAAGCTGTATATGCTATGGTACGTGATCATCTGATCTTACACGGCTAGGTTGTTTTGATAGAGAAGTATTTCAATTACAATTAATTTTTGTAGGTTTGACAAAGCATCCTCGAGCAATTTGGATATAAAACCCAATAAAGCAGTTCCCTTGTCATAGTCAAGTGGTCTAATCAGATTTCAATTTTGAACTTTTTAAACCACAGATGATTAAAACACACGCAGACGAGCAATTTTCAAAGAAGCTGCTACACGTACAATCGCTCAGGGCATATTATAAGTGCTTGGTTTTATGCCCGTTGGTGGCAGTCCCCGGGTTGGTGGGTACCCATGTTACCGAATTCACGGAAAAGGGGGTGTTTTTCTTCAGTCATCTCGGAGATTCTAGGTCCGTGAAATCGAGAAAAAGGGGTACTTTTTCCGAGTAACCTCCGAGATTAGGGGTTGTCCTTTCAAAATCTCCCTAGGACACTAAATCTGGTCTAGTCTCACCCACAAAGATGATGGGGGTGTATTGTCACACAGGAGCCAGCAGAGAACTCCAGATCCAAACGGATAAGGAAGATGATTGTGTATGAATGTGACTAAAATCAGGTGAGGACAAACATTTGTGATGTATGTACATGTATACAAAGTCAACCTCCACGGTCAACCCTGGAAGTCAAGATACTAACCTCCTAGATTTCGAAAATAAAGGTATGTTTTTTACAGCTAATTTCTCCCCGATTTGCCACAAATAGGGGTGCTTTTATCAGAAATATTCTAGGAAAGCGGGTACTTTTCAAACTTGGGTAACTAGCATGGATACCCACCAACCCGGGGACTGCCACCGCCGGGGTTTATGCAACACATGGAAATTATACATTGATACATTGCAGTTTCGATGGCAAATAGGCATAATCTTAAAGCACAGAAGGATCGATGAAACATAATTTGCTGTGTTAGACTAGTTTAAATATTTTTGGTTTGCAATACGTGTTCTAGAGCGCCAACGTGCGATAGACTAAGAGCCTGTATCGACTCAGCTCCGTGGTATAAGTCAAAGTAACAGCCAATATTTTCAGCAGGATTTTTAATTGTACTTGAAATTTGCCACAATCATCGGTTATTAAGCAAACAAAAGTACCGCTGCCCGGCAACATATGAACCACAGTCAAAAATGTGAGCCCTGCAGAGAAGAGAAATTTCAGCTCGTAAGATAGTTTCGATGAATTGGAAGTCCTAGCAAGTTATTAGAATTTCAAGTGAACTTTCGGAAGTTTCAAGTTAATTCTCAAATGTTCCCTACATCTAAAGGACCGCCTTCTATAATTTCTGCAGTATCACGAAGTATCATGTCGTGTGTTACTCAAGGGTCAATTAATGGCAAATATATAACAACTGACCTGGGCCGTTACTACTTCACCATCAATGTATATTCGACTTTGATCCGTTTTCACCTTTTTATTTTACACGACGTGCAAGCTTTAAACAATTCTCTTAAAGTTTTGGTCAACGTAAGAAAATTTATATTGTTCGTCAAGTAAAATCTGATTTTTTTAATAACAGATTAAGAAACATTCAATGGCCATACTTCCGTTAAAATTTATGGTTCACATATTTCATGTACGAGAAAAAGCGTTGCCCTGTAGGTAATCAAAATAAACGCACAAGAAATCGTACACACGGTGATGTCAATATAATAATGTCACAATATTTGCTTTGTAGCGTCAGGTACCCCCTACATAGTGGCTTTGGTTGCGTTTGGGGAGCACGGGGAAAGGAAATCAGTGACAGAGATGAGGACGACAGATTCTGAAGGTAAGAAGATTGAAGTTATGTATATTGTAAATAAAATAACTATGATAATCACCTCTTCACCTAGAGAAACCAAAAGCTGGGGTGAAAAGACACTTTTTCTCCTAATAGATTCCTTTTGAGACTTTCGCCTCGTAAATGGCTTGCCAATCACCTTACAAGACTTATCCCGGCATTTACAAACAGCTGGTCGATCTTAACGCCTGTTTCCAGTGATAAACCTCCAATTAATGCGTGATTTGTTTTGTACGCCATATTCTCCACGGAACTGAAGCTTAATTTAATTGCGTTTCTGTTGAACATCTTGTTTATTTCAGACCTCTTTGGGAAGTGTTGATCATAAGTCGAAGAAATTAATTGTCGGTGTTAGTTTCGACGTTTACACTGAAAATCACATACTTTATTTACCAGTTTTTCGGTGTCAGTTTTACACGTTTTGCCGGTCAGAAGTCTAGGAATTCTACTTCTTGTGTATAGCTTAAACAACAACAGTCTAAAGTATTGTATTTTTGGAGAGTTTAATATTAACATACTTGTATGTTTAAATGACTCGTTCAACAGGTCAGGCCAATTTAGCTTCATATAGAAGAGATAATGTGAAAGTGACGATGAAGAAGATTACTGAAACAGCACTGATAGTCTGGGTCAACATTTTCACAGGAGAGCGATACATGGTTGATTAAGAGACAATAAATGATTTATTGAAGTTCTGCTCTGTTTACAATTTGGGAATGTTCTTTTTTTATTTTTAATAGTTAATATATCCCACCATGGAACAATATTTAAACTTTAAGTCAGAACAGGTTCAATAAGAGATTTGTACACTGATAGGACAAACATTCTGTGTAACATCTCATGACGATTTAAGCTATCTTAGGAGATGTAGTCTTTGATGGACTCTGTTAAAAAGGTTCGCTGTGTGTGGTAATGTGAGTAAAACTATTGGTTAGTTTGTAAACAACGTGTTCTTTCTTTACCAGCTTTGAATTTTGACTTCAGCGAAACGTCTTGAGTTGCAGTTATTTTATCCGGTTGCAAAACGGATAGTCAAAGTTAACTTCGTGTTGATTTCTCTTGCTTGTAATTGCATCTGTTAAGTTAATTTTAAGAGCAGGAGTCGAATGTTTTATTACATATCCGGATCATGAACAGATTGTTTTCTTTCATCCGAACATTAAAAACGCTCGGCCATGCACCAGTTTCGATACCTCCGTGGTTAAAGATGCAAAGGGGCGAGTAAAAAGCTAGCTGTCACTCATGTGAGTGATTATTTACTTCGATAACAAAAGAAGACAAGTATTAGTGACAAGCGTTATATACAGTATGGCCACATGGTTCCTTGTCCACACGTGCAGCCTCATCGGCTTGATCGGTGGAAGGTGATTAAATGTGTGTCTGATTAGCCTTAGCTAAAAAGTGCTGGCACGCAAAAAACACAAAACTATCAGATGATTACATCACACATCCAATTTTAAATGCTGGGAAAATGCCACGTAGACAACAAATGTGCATGAGTTAGGTATATAGACTGGTCCGCAGCACAAAATGTCATGAACCAAACTGCAGGGACTTACGAAAAATTTATCTCTTTACTAATTTTGTCAACAACAAAACACATTGATAACAAACATACAAGGATGAGCGCAACACACCTCTTAACCGAAGCAATCCTGTTGTTCCGTATCGAAGGCATTTTTGCCCGGATGTAAAATTTAAAGGAGACAATTTAAAGGAGACATACGTCATATTTACAACGGGGAGGATCTCATGCGGATACGGTATTGAATGTCACTCTGCCAAATGACTCAAATGTATCCGAAACTTATCAAGCTGTATATGCTATGGTACGTGATCATCTGATCTTACACGGCTAGGTTGTTTTAATACAGAAGTATTTCAAATACAATTAATTTTATGTAGGTTTGACAAAGCATCCTCGAGCAATTTGGATATAAATCCAATAAAGCAGTTCCCTTGCTATCAGTACAATTGCTAAAGTCATAGTCAAGTGGTCTAATCAGATTTCAATTTTGAAATTTTTAAACCACAGATGATTAAAACACACGCAGACGAGCAATTTTCAAAGAAGCTGCTAAACGTACAATCGCTCAGGACATATTATAAGTGCTTGGTTTTATGCCCGGTGGTGGCAGTCCCCGGGTTGGTGGGTACCCATGTTACCAAATTCACGGAAAAGGGGGTGTTTTTCTTCAGTCATCTCGGAGATTCTAGGTCCGTGAAATCGAGAAAAAGGGGTACTTTTTCCGAGTAACCTCCGAGATTAGGGATAGTCCTTTCAAAATCTCCCTAGGACACTAAATCTGGTCTAGTCTCACCCACAAAGATGATGGGGGTGTATTGTCACACAGGAGCCAGCAGAGAATTCCAGATCCAAACGGATAAGGAAGATGATTGTGTATGAATGTGACTAAAATCAGATGAGGACAAACATTTGTGATGTATGTACATGTATACAAAGTCAACCTCTACGGTCAACCCTGGAAGTAAACATACTAACCTGTGCTTGCACGCACAAAACACACACATGCAGACGATCACATCTTAGATCCAATTTCAAATGCTGGGAAAATACCAGGTACGCATTAAATGTTCATGAGTAGGTATATAGACTGGTCCGCAGCATAAAATATCATGAACCAACCTGCATGGACTGACACAAAATTTATCTCTCTACTAATTTTGTCAACAAAAAACACATTGATTACACATCAAATAAGGATGGGTGCAACACACTTCTAAACCGAAGCAATTCGGCTGTTCCGTATCCAAGGCATTTTTCGCCCGTACGTTACATTTAAGGGAGACAATTTGTAGGAGACATACTTCATGTTTACATCCGGGAGGCGAGGATCTCGATGCGGATACGGTATTGAATGTCACTCTGCCAAATGACTCAAATGTCTCCGAAACTTATCAAGCTATATATGCTGTTGTATATGATCATCAGATCTAACACGGCTAGGTTGTTTTGATAGAGAAGTATTTGAAATACAATTAATTTTATGTAGGTTTGACAAAGCATCCTCGAGCAATTTGGATATAAAACCCAATAAAGCAGCTCCCTTGCTATCAGTACAATTACTAAAGTCATAGTCAAGTGGTCTAATCAGATTTCAATTTTGAACTTTTTAAACCATAGATGATTAAAACACGCAGACGAGCAATTTTCAAAGAAGCTGCTACACGTACAATCGCTCAGGACATATTATAAGTGCTTGGTCTAATGCAACACATGTAAATTATACCTTGATACATTGCAGTTTCGATGGCAAATAGGCATAATCTTAAAGCACAGAAGGATCGATGAAACATAATTTGCTGCCTTAGACTAATTTAAATATGTTCGGTTTTCAAAACGTGTTCGAGAGCGCCAACGTGCGATAGACTAAGAGTAGGTAACGACACAGCACCGAAGTATAAGGCAAAGTAACAGCCAATATTTTCAGCAGGGTTTTCAATTGTACTTGAAATTTGTCACAATCATCAGTTATTAAGAAAACAAAAGTACCGCTGCTCGGCAACATATGAACCACAGTCAATAATGTGAGCCCTGCAGAGAAGAGCGATTTCAGCTCGGAAGATAGTTTCGATGAATTGGAAGTCCTTGCAAGTTGTTAGAATTTCAAGTAAACATTCGGAAATTTCAAGTAAATTTTCAAATGTTCCCTACATCTAAACGACCAGCTTCTATAATTTCTGCAGTATCACAAAGTATCATGTCGTGTGTTACTCGAGGGTCGATTCATGGCAAATATATAACAACTGACCTAGGCCGTTTCTACTTCACCATCAATGTATATTCGACTTTGATCCGTTGCCCCCTTTTATTTTAAACGACTTGTAAGCTTTAAACAATCCTCTTAAAGTTTTGGTCAACGTATGAAATGTCTTCATTATACGTCAAGTAAAATCTGAATTTTAATAGTACGTTTAAAAAACTCACGCTATACTTCCATTAAAATTTTAGGTTCACATATTTCATGTACGAGAAACAGCGTTGCCCTATAGGTAAGCAAAATAAACTCACAACAAAACGCACACACGGTTATGTCAATATAATAATCTAACAACATTTGTTTTGTAGAGTCGGCTACCTCTACATAGTGGCTTTGGTGGCATTTTTGTGAGCATTGTGAAAGGAAATCAGTGACAGAGTTGAGGACGATCGAGGTAATGTATATTGTAGATAAAACAACTATGATAATCACTTCTTAAAGTAGAGAAACCATACGCTAGGGTGAAAAAACACTCTGTGTTCTCCTAGTAGACTCCTGTTAAGACTTTCGCCTCGTAAATGGCTTGTAGATCACCTTTCAAAACTTATTCCGGCATTAATCGGTACAAACATATTTCCATGCAGGACAATAAAAAACGCAGGAACAACTGACAACTGTATATAATTATTTTCAACATGCGGATACAAATCTCTGTGGTTTGTGTGTGTGTGTTTGCGTGTGTGTGTGAGAGAGAGAGAGAGAGAGAGAGAGAGAGAGAGAGAGAGAGAGAGAGAGAGAGAGAGAGAGAGAGAGAGAGAGAGAGAGAGAGAGAGAGAGAGATTCGTACGCCTCAATCGAAACGTGGGCGTGATAAGATATATGCAATCGTGAATTGGAATTTTTTTTTACATTCATTAATTGTTGTGTTTTTTTTTCAAATTGAACCAAAAAACTAGAATCACTGGACAAAATGCAATAAACACTAACGTAAAACCGGCCATTCTGTACTGCCGAAGATATCAAATATACCATTGGCTTTCAAAGCTTTATAAGGAAGACGAATTATTTCATCTTTTGACGGGAGCACATGATGAATATTGGGCCAAATCTTTGATATGAAAACAATAAGTCATTTTCGTTCTTTCGTTAATGAGCTTGACCGAGTATATTAGTAAAATTCCCTAGTTTATTTCGTCCAGTCCTTCTAAATGCAGATATGCAAAGCCAATTACTACCATTTAGGTTCAGTTATATGTCATTATTTTCCGACAGTGACACCGATAAGAACTTTATGCTACAGATGTTTAAATGAACGGCTTTCATTAAAAAAAAATCAGTGTAGTAAATGGTTGGTAAACGCATGAGGGCGTCACTACCAAATAAGCTTTGATTTGATTCCTTAGTCTTATGAAGCCTACCATCACTTGTTTGCACGGTAGACCCTTGTCAGACCTTAGGATGCAAACACAATGACATTTGAACAGTCTTTTAATTCTATTGTTGCTCTCAGAAAACGTTGTATGTAGCCATTTCAAACTAGCAGGGCTGATAGGATCATATGAGTATCCGTGCCCCAGACTATTGACATTTCGAGTGGTCACATAGCCAGGCTGCCTTCATGGATTCATATTTTATTCCCCTTTCTTTGAATAAAATTTGACCAATCCAAAATTTGTGCGCAAAATTCTAGGGCAATAATGCTTATACAAAATACAAAATTTCAAGGTCATTAACCAAATATTTATTAAGGAGAAGATTTATAATTAATTACGCAAAATCAATCAGCAACTACAGGTGTAAATATTTTTTCTATTTCATATTTATAAGTATGGAACCTAAAGTTTTCGAAAAATTGTGGATGATATTGATGATCTTTTGCCTTCTTTGCTGTATCGCAGAGTCTATAGGGATTATGCATTGTGTTTCTCTTGAACATCACTATGATATGGAAACAATTTTTTTCTTTATTTTAAGATGACCTTCGATTTGGCCTGGCTGCTAACTTGGATTCAAATATAGTATTCCACCTAATTCGATCAAAATTTGAGCAATAACAAATATTAGCAAATTTTAGAGGACAAGGTACATAGATGAAAAATACTACATTTCAAGCTCATTGGCTTTGTCCTTATTGAGAATATTGTTAAGTGATTAAATATGTATTTTTCAGTACTTAATTAAAAACGGAAAAGCAGCTACAGTGAATAAATGGTCTGGAGCTTCTTTTCTGCTCGATATTGTTTAGTAACGGACTGATGTTCGTTTCCAAACTTCTTCGATGACCTCGGGATGCAGTTTTTCCTATGATCTACTAACCTAATGTATCTGAGCAACTATATGGTCTAGATACTCATTTCTGATGGATACTGGTATTTGTGGAACCAGATTTCTGTCTAAATTTCGATGATCTTTGACGACCTTTGACTAAGTTAAATGTATCTAATCAAATATACGGCCTACAGTTTTCGTTCCCTAGGATAATCGTAAAATGGGATTAAATTTTCCATTTTATTTTGAATTACATCAGATTACCTTTGACCTTATTTTTCACACTTGGATAGCTTGGACTCAGACATTACTGCTTGAAGCTATTTTTCATATTTCTACTAATATAAATATTCTATTTTAACACAATGTTCAAGCATTAATATTATATAGGGCTCAACCCTTGGTGTCGCGCCAGGGGTTAAGATTGGCAATGTTATTTGTATTGATTCATGATAAACTGTAATTGTTACTTCATAAACGTTTATATGACAACTATGCCCAGTTTCCCTCTGATGAAAGCAGTTCACGTACTTACACGACGTCAAACCCTGCAGCAGTGCAGGTATACATTTTCTGTAGCGTGTAAAAATGTTGGACAAAAATTGGCAATTTTTACAATGATAACAGCCTATGGCGTTAAACAAGGGACGTATTATGCAATAATTATCATTGCAATGGTAACCGCACTGCCCACCTTCCACTTGCAAGCTGAAAACTATAGCGTTCCGTCTAAAAACTTGCAATTTTTGAATCTAATTATTGACACAGGGGGCCAATAAAAGAGGTATATTTTATAAAAGGCATGTTATATCATAGTAATTTGTTTCGTATTTGTTTATTTACGAGTACTCAAAAAAAACATGGCGGCGCCCAAGAAAGAAGGGTACACTTCCGGTTACTCGCAAAGTATATTATGAATAAGCGCATGCGTAGTCAGTAAGCCGCTGGCGCGACTACTAACTATTTTTGATTCGACTCTTTACAATAGCTTGTGAAAATGCCAATAAAATAATTTTCGTTTCGTTCTACCAGTAAACAGTCTTATTAATGGAACTGTCGATTTGGTTTTCATTGTCTATGTATCCACTACATGTACTTATTACGGTGGGAAAAGATGATATGTTTTTTATAATTTTGTAGTAGATTTTGTGTTTGAATGAGCAACGTGGAAACCTTATTTTACATGAAATACCAGAAAATGAGCGTATTGCTCTGTAGTTTTAGAAGTTATCCTATTTGAACTGAAACGGTCGTCAATGAAATTGATGTTTTGCTATCATCACATTAACTACTTTCGAAAACAATGATATCATTAGCTTTCTCGCCTTCTCTTTTCATTTGCGTAATGGTGTCAAAAGTCGGAATATAAAAAGCTATCTAAAGGTTCTGCCACTATAGAGGATGTATAATATAGGACGCTGAAATTTTGACCTGTGAAATCTTCGAAAATGTTTTGAATTATGTGTTTGAATTTGTCTTTCAAGACGTGCAGTAATATTACTGAGCACACATACCTATATTAAGGTCGACAAGATAGCTAAGCCGTTTTTGCTGGCCAAATCTTTTTCAGGCAATACACTATACTTTAGTATGATCTTTTGCTTTCATATCTTTATCTTTTATACAGCACATTTTCTGTAATTTGAAGATCAATCATTGACAAACCCCTTGTTTCATAAAGACCCTGTTTTGTTATGAATATATCAGATAAACAAAGTGTAATTCGTCTTGATTGTCTATCGCTGCGATATTTTTGTCAATGTCATCTACCTTCAAACAAGGAGCGATTTGACTCGATTTCATCACAAAGATATTAAATGTGATCCTATACGTTATAAAGAGTTATACTTAATACATTTCGGAAATTGACACAGGTTTTATTTCCTCAAGTATGAAATGCAAGAGTATAATGAATTTAGATACATTACAAAAATGTCGAAGGCAATTAGAAACGATTACAAACCACCCATCCGAGGGAATCTGTTTCCCCAACCGAAGTGGTACCAAGTTGACTTGCAGCGATCATGGCCAGCGTTTATAGTTTGGTAATTTTGATAGTTCAATTAGCTCAGAGTGTACTCATATAATAAGTCATTCACATTCCTTATGTCTCTGAGGGCCTACATACGTCATACGAAAGGTTAGGACCAAATCATCTTGTTAATAAATCTATGCTGTTTTTGTTTCTTATTTTTATTGCTTGTGAAGGAATAAATTCGATTCTTGGGTTTGCATCGGGATGATGTGTATTGACAGTCCTAGGACGGGCCTTTCGTCGGTATTTAATCGACTGAGGATTGCATGCATTGCGTATTTTGCATCACACAGGCTGGGTCAAGAGTGAAATTTCACGAAGAGTGCACCACAGACGTGTTCACAAATATTACGTGCGCACTAATGTCGATCATCTTATTATTATATGATTTCGCTTAGAGTAAATGTACGCTGTTGTTCCGACTAACGTAAATTATGTCTGTGTCCGAGAGAGAGAGAGAGAGAGAGAGAGAGAGAGAGAGAGAGAGAGAGAGATGATGATGTGGACACTAATCGACAATTTCCACTGTAAGGTCGCTTAATACTTTAAATGCCTCCTATTATAGGTCAGAGAAAAGTGTTTTTTATGTAAAACACTTTTTCAATTACAACCATATTTCCTGTTTGAAGATCCCATGCTTGAGCAGAATCTCTATCCTTGACGCAACATTCAATGTGACATTAGGAAATATCTGCACTTTCTCGATGTAAGTAACCTATGGGATTACATTTAATATCTTTGTTGATGAAATCGAGTCAAATGGCTCCTTGTTTGACGGTAGTTGACATTGACAAAAATATCGCAGCGATAGACTTAAAAAAGTTACAGCCAATCTTTAACATTAAGACGAATTACACTTTGTTTATCTGATATATTCATAACAGAACAGGGTCTTTATGAAACAAGGGGTTTGTCAATAATTGATCTTCAAATTACAGAAAATGTGCTGTATAAAAGATAAAAATATGAAAGCAAAAGATCATACTCATCACAAGAGCTTTGACCGTAATGTTATGCTAAAGTATAGTGTATTGCCTGAAAAAGATTTGGCCAGCAAAAACGGCTTAGCTATATTGTCGACCTTAATATAGGTATGTGTAATCAGTAATATTACTGCACGTCTTGAAAGACAAATTCAAACAAATAATTCAAAACATTTTCAAAGATTTCACAGGTCAAAATTTCATCGTCCTATATTATACATCATCTAGTGGCAGGATCTTTAGATAGCTTTGCATATTCCGACTTTTGACACCATTACGCAAATGAAAAGAGAAGGCGAGAAAGCTAATGATATCATTGGTTTCGAAAGTAGTTAATGTGATGATAGCAAAACATCAATTTCAAATTTCACCGACTACCGTTTCAGTTAAGATAACGCTAAACTACAGAGCAATACGCTCACTTTCTGGTATTTCATGTAAAAAAGGTTTCCACGTTGCTCATTCAAACACACAATGTACTATAAAATTATTTAAAAAAAAAAACAAAAAAAGCATTTTTCATCCACTGCAATCAGTACCTTTAATGGATAAATGAAAACGAAATCGACATTTCCATTAATAAGACTGTTTACTGGTAGAACGAAACGCAAATTATTCTATTGGCATTTTCACAAGCTATCCTACAGAGTCCAATTAAAATTTAGTTAGTAATGCTTGAACATTGTGTTAAAATAGAAATCTATATTAGTAGAAATACGAAATATAGCATCAAGCAGTGATATCGGAGTCCAAGCTATCCTAGTGTGAAAAATAAGGTCAAAGGTAATTTGAGGTAGTTCAAAATAAAATTGGAAAATTTTAATCTCATTTTACCAATATCAAAGGGAAACGAAAACTGTGGGTTGCATATTTGATTAGATATATTGAACATGTTCAAAGGTCGTCACAGGTCATCAAAAATTAGAAAGAAATCTGGTTCCACAAATACAAGTATCCAGCAGAATGAAATATCTTGACCCTATAGTTGCTGAGATACATTAGGTAAGTAGATAAGTAGCAGTGTTGTCCTTATATTTAAAAGTAGCCGGGTGGACTGCGAGGAAGCGAAGCGACCGAGCGGCGAGTGAGCGTAGCGAACGAGGGCGGGGAGCGCGAGTGGTGGTCGTTCCCCCTCTCGCAAGAAAAAAAAAATGGAGTGGAAATGGTGTTCTCTTGTGGCATCTGAGGTGACATTTAGCTGAGACTGAAACAGTACTTTTGTTGTGTGTCTTAGACCTGGCTCACATACAACAAAACAAACAAACATTATTTTGTTTTGTTTGTATTATTAATGACACACTTATGGTTTTATATGCTGTGAACATGTAACATTTAATCTTAAATCACCCGTTGCCTGCTCATTTCATTGCTCCTTTCCCGTTCTTCATTACCACATAGTAGTTTCCCCCAAACCATCAAACACATTCGCTTTTGTTAAGAAAAACATTGGTAAGATAATTCACTGTAACAGTGTTCGCATTTACGAAAAAATGCGTCTATAGAAAAAATCATAACAATGAAAAAATGCGTAGAGAGTCGATCCGATGCGTAATGATATTACGCATTGGATTGAGTCTCTAGACGCATTTTTCATTGTTATGAGTTTTCTATACGCAAACGATAATAGTAAAATGTTGCGAAAGCACTCTCCGCGACTGAGCTTAGGTGACAACCAGACGAGATGAGTGCCCGCTTAATATTAAATTTGTTGCAACATTTCTGTCAATCACTCATTTTGTGTGGAAAGTTTCGGATTCTCTGAGTGTAGTCTGAAAAATCGGCGTTGTCGAGTTAGAGGCACGTTACCATGTCAGCTGTGCCTATGAACTTACTACGTTGTTAATTTTTAGGCAAGCGATAGTTTCTGAAACTTATGATACAAAGTGATTGATTGACAGAAATTTTGCAACAAATTAAATGCAAACCGCGCACGATCATCGCGTCTCGCTGTCCCCAAATTTGATCAAAGCAGATATGCAGCAAGGCGTCGGAAGGAAACAACTCTATTTTCTTTCAAATTTGCTCCACGATTCCGTGAAAAATATGATTCAGAGGTTCAATCGAAATGCACGATCGGGCAACCCAACATGGAGAACATGGAGAGGCGCAGTGAAATTGAACCACTGCCGGAATCCACGACGTATTGTCCTGTTGTCTGAAGCATCAGGGGTTCAGCGCCATGGTGAAGCCGTGAGTCGTGACGACGATGCGCCGGTCGGCAACGGTCGGCAACACACATGCCTGTCACCGTGGATTCTAGTACGTAACAATAATCAATCAAAAAATATCCTTAAATAAACAGTTGCTTCTAAAAAAAATCAGTTCTAGCTCATTTTTTAAATCTAGAAAATGCGTCGGTATTGCTCTGAGAATAACTTGATTTGTTGAGAAGATCATACTCGTAGTGACGTTGGTAGCCAGCGCGACGGCGGAAAACTAGCTACAGTCTCATTAACTTCGAATCGTCGATCAAAATCACATCTTTTCGGCGCTTTTTTCTCACAAATTCAGCGAATTTGAAGTTTTTAATAGATAAACTAAATATATTTTTGGAATCAAGTATACCTTTCGAAGGGGCTTTCTTCGGGAAAAAGGAAAAAATATTACATCAGCAAGGTGCCAGTGGCCGACGCCACATTTGCTTGGACGCCATCGTTAAAAATCATGACCTAAGATGAGCTTCATACTAATCAAACCAATGCACTGCTCGTAACAAAGAAAACACCATAGGCGCGTCCATCAGTCAATCACACTATTTAACAAATAAAAGATCGGCCTTATAAAGCAACAAACGGGTATTTAGAAACTTTTTTATGTTTGTGCAGTTCCATGCGGGGAAAGGGGTCGCAAAACTGCTAATCGTACATGTGCCGCCTAACTGCTGTCAGTGCAATCACGAAAAGTACAGGTCTATAAAACAATCCAATGACGTCAAAAGTAGCCGGGGGAAAATGCAAAACAGTCGGGTTATTTAGCCGGCACCCGGCTTCTAAGGACAACACTGAAGAAGATAAAAATGCATCCCGAAGTCATCGAAGAAGTTTGGAAACAAACATCAGTCAGTTACTAAACAATATCGAGCAGAAAAGAAAGCTTCAGCCTATTTATTCACTGTATCTGCTGTGACAGATTAAAGTCAGCTAAAGGACGTTCAACGTCATCCAAAGTGTTGCTTTAACAATTAGCTCCCATGCACATCTCCATCAACATAAGGAAAACCATTCTCCCCTGTAAAGAGTGAGATTCCTTTCAGTAGGTCAAAAGTGATCCAAGGTCAACCAAAATGTTTGGAAAGAAATGTTCCATCCCTTGCCAAGAGCCAACAGAAACCAAACCTCTGGCCCATGTAGTTGCTAAAATATGTTAAAGTGTGTCAAAGGTTACCTAAGGTCAGGGAAAAGTTTGTGAATAAAATTTGTCCTATGCTTAATATTATCAAACAGAAACTAGACCTTGAACCCTGTAGTAGCTGAGAAAGTAAAAATAGGTCAAAGGTCATCAAAGTCGTTCAAACATGTTGTACTCGCTGAGATGCATTGATTTTTCGTTTTAATTAGGTATTGAAAAATACATATTTAATTTCTTAACAATATTCTCAATGAGGACAATGCCAGTGACCTTGAAATGTAGCATTTACCATCTGTGTACTGTGGCCTCTAAAATTGCTAACATTTGTTATTGGTCAAATTGTATCCGAATTGGATGGGATACAAATTTTGAATCCGAGTTAGTAGCTTGGACAAATTAATGTATGTCAACGGTCATCGAAGTCATCGAAAAATATAGATTATGTTCAAGAGAAACAAAATGCGTAATCCCTATAGACTCTGCGAAACATCAAAGTAGGTAAAAGGTCATCAATGTCATCCAAAATTTTAAGAAACTTTTGTTTCATACTTACCAATATGCAACAGAAAAAATATCTAACCCCTGTAGTTGCTGATTGATTTTGCATAATTAATTGGGGATGAGAAAATATAAATTTAATCACCTTAAATCTCCTCCTAAATAACTATTTTGTTAATGACCTTGAAATTTGGTATTTTGCATTAGCATTATAGCCCTAGAAATTTGCCAACAATTTTCGAATTGGTCAAGATTTATTCAAATAAAGGGGAATAAAAATTAATCCATGAAGGCAACCAGGTTATGTGACCACTCGAAATGTCAATTGTCTAGGGCAGGGATACTCATATGATCTTATCAGCCCTGCTAGTTTGAAATGGCTACATACAGCGTTTTCTGAGAGCAACAATAAAATTGAATAACTGTTAAAATGTCATTGTGTTTGTAGCCTGTGGTCTGACTAGGGTCTGCCGTGCATACAAGTGATGGTAGGCTTCATAAGACTTAGGAATCAGATCACAGCTTATTTGGTATTGACGGCCTCGTGCGTTTACTAACCAATTTACTACACTGATTTTCTTTAATGAAAGCTGATCATTTAACCATTTATAGCATAAATTTCTTATCAGTATCCCTGTCGGAAAATAATGAAACTGAACCTACATATTAGTAATTTGCTTTGCATAAACTAGGGAATTTCACTAATGAACTCGGTCAAGCTCATTCACGAAAGAACGAAAATGACCTATTGTTTTAATATCAAAGATTTGGCCCAATATTCTTCATGTGCTCCCGTCAAAAAATGAAATATTTCGTCCTCCTGCTGAAGCTTTGAAAGCCAATGGTATATTTGATATCTTGAGCAATACAGAATGGCCGGTTTTTCTTCAGTGTTTACTGCATTTTGTCCAGTGAAGCTATTCTTTTGGTTCAATTTTAAAAAACAAAAACAACAATTAATGAATCAATATAAAACTTCCCAATTCACGATTGCATATATCTTATCACGCCCACGTTTCGATTGAGGCGATATATCAACACAAATAAAAAGGAAATGTACGAATCTCTCTCTCTCTCTCTCTCTCTCTCTCTCTCTCTCTCTCTCTCTCTCTCTCTCTCTCTCTCTCTCATACACACACACGCACACAAAAACCACTGAAATTTCTATCGGCATTATGAAAATAAGTATATACAGTTGTCAGTTGTTCATGTATTTTAGCTAGTTTGCTACCGAAATGTCTGGAAATCGGTTTGTAACGATTGAACTGCATGACGAACGTTCTGATTGGCTGTGTAAAGCGCAAGATTTACTAATGATTTCCCAGGGGGTAGGTCCAGATGCAGGTCAGCCTGACAGGGCAGAAACGTTCGACAAATATGAAGGACAGAGAGGAGTCTGAGATAGAAGAAAAACTTCCTGCATCTTGTTTTGATCAAAGTTGCCTAATATCAACACCCACGTCCTTAACCCCAGACGTATCGACACTGGTGCATAGCCGAGCGTTGTTAATGTTCGGATGAAAGAAAACAATCTGTTCATGACCCGGATATTGTAACAAAACCTTTGACTCCTGCTCCTAAAATTAACTTCATAGATGCAATTAAAAGCAAGAGAAATCAACACGAAGTGAACTTTGACTATCCGTTTTACAACCGGATATAAAATAACTGCAACTAAAGACGTTTAGCTTACGTCAAAACACAAACCTGGTAAAGAAAGAACGCGTTCAACACGTTGTTTATAAACTATACAATAGTTTCACTACATTACCGCACACAGCAAACCCTTTTAAAAGAGTTAATCACATTCAAACACACAACGAACCTTTTTAACAGAGTCCATCAAAGATTACTTCTCGTAAGAAAGCTTAAATCGTCATGAGGTGTTACCGAGAATGTTCTCCAATCAGTGTACAAATCTCTTATTGAAACTGTTCTGACTTTAAATATTGTCCTATGGTAGGATATATTAACTGTTTAACAAAATAGAACATTCCCAAATCGTAAACAGAGCAGAACTTAAATAAATCATTTATTGTCTCTTAATCAACCATTTATTACTCTGCTGTGTAAATGTAGACCCAGACTATCAGTGGTGTTTCAGTAATCATCCCCATCGTCACTTTCACATTATCTCTTCTATATGAAGCTAAATGGGCCTGACCTGTTGAACAAGTCATTTAAACATACAGCCATGATAATATTATACTCTCCACAAATCTAATACTGTAGACTGTTGTTGTTTAAGGTATGCACCAGAAGTGAAATTCCTAGACTTTTGTCAGGCAAAACGTGGAAACTGACACCGACAAACTGGTGAATATAGTACGTGATTTTCAGTAAAAAACGTGGAAGCTAACACCGACAATAAATTTCTTAGACTTATGATCAACACTTCCCAAAGAGATCTGACATACAGGATGTTCAATAGAAACAAAATTAAATTAAGCTACAGTTCCGTGGAGAATATGGCGTATAAAATAAAATCACACATTATTGGGAGATTTATCACCGGAAACCGGCGCTAAGATCGACCAGCTGTTTGTAAATGCCGGGATAATACTTAAGAGGTGATTGACAAGCCATTTAAGAGGCCAAAGTCTCAACTGGAGTCTATTAGGAGAACACAGAGTGTCTTTTCACCCTAGCGTTTGGTTCTCCACATTAAGAAGTGATTTTCATAGTTGTTTTGTCTACAACATACGTTACCTTCAGAATCTGTCGTCCTCATCGCTTGTCACTGATTTCCTTTTAAGAGGCCAAAGTCTCAACTGGAGTCTATTAGGAGAACACAGAGTGTCTTTTCACCCTAGCGTTTGGTTTCTCCACATTAAGAAGTGATTTTCATAGTTGTTTTATCTACAATATATTACCTTCAGAATCTGTCGTCCTCATCTCTGTCACTGATTTCCTTTCACCATGCTCACCAAACGCCACCAAAGCCACTATGTAGGAGGTAGCTGACTCTACAAAGCAAATATTGTTACATTATTATATTGACATCACCGTGTGTATGTTTTCTTGTGCGTTTATTTTGCTTGCCTACAGGGCAACGCTTTGTCTCGTACATGAAATATGTGAACCTAAAATTTTAACGGAAGTATGGCCATTAAATTTTCGTGAAATTTTCTCAACGTGTTCTTAAGAAAGTCAGATTTTACTTGACGTACAATACGAATTTTCTTACGTTGACCAAAACTTTAAGACAATAGTTTAAAGCTTGCAAGTCGTGTAAAATAAAAGGGGGAAAACGGATCAAAATCGAATATATATACATTGATGGTGAAGTAGAAACGGCCTAGGTCAGTTTTTATATATTTGCCATTAATCGACCCTCGAGTAACACACGACATGATACTTTGTGATACTGCAGAAATTATAGAAGCTGGTCGTTTAGATGTAGGGAACATTTGAAAATTTACTTGAAATTTCCGAATGTTTACTTGAAACTCTGATAACTTGCAAGGACTTCCAATTCATCGAAACTATCTTACGAGCTGAAATCTCTCTTCTCTGCAGGGCTCACATTATTGACTGTGGTTCATATGTTGCCGGGCAGCGGTACTTTTCGAAATTGCTCTTGTGTGATAACTTTTTGTACAATAGATGTATGCTGTACGCCAAGAGGTTTACTTAATAACGGATTATTATGGCGAATTTCAAGTACAATTAAAACCTTGCTGAAAATATTTGGTTTGCCTTATACCATGGTGCTATGTCGATACAGGCTCTTAATCTATCGCACGTTGGCGCTCTCGAACACGTACTGCAAACCAAACATATTTAAATTAGTCTAACGCAGCAAATTATGTTTCATCCATCCTTCTGTGCTTTAAGATTATGCCTATTTGCCATCGATAATGCAATGTATCAAGGTGTAATTTCCATGCGTTGCCTTAGACCAAGCGCTTAGAATATGTCTTGAGCAATTGTACGTGTAGCAGTTTTTTTGAAAATTGCTCGTCTGCCTGTGCTTTAATCATCTGTTGTTTAAAAAGTTTAAATTTGCAATCTGAGTAGACCACTTGACTATGACTCCAGTAATTGTACTGATAGCAAGGGAACTGCTTTATTGGGTTTTATATCCAAATTGCTCGAGGATGCTTTGTCAAACCTACATAAAATTGATTGTATTTGAAACACATTTCTATCAAAACAACCAAGCCGTGTTAGATCTGATGATCACACACAAAAGCATATATAGCTTGATAAGTTTCGGAGACATTTGAGTCATTTAGCAGAGTGACATTCAATACCGTATCCGCATCGAGATCCTCCCCGCTGTAAACATGACGTATGTTTCCTTCAAATTGTCTCCTTCAAATTTGTTTAGAAGTGTGTTGCGCTCATCCTTGTTTGTTGTGTAATCAAAATGATTTTTGTTGACAGAATTAGTAAAGAGATCAATTTATGTCAGTCCCTGCAGTTTGGTTCATGAGATTTTGTGCTGCGGACCAGTCTATACACCTAACTCATGCACATTTGATGCGTACCTGGCATTTTCCCAGCATTTAAAATTGGATCTGTGGTGTGATCATCTGAAAGTTTTGTGTTTTGTGCGTGCCAGCACTTGTTAGCTAAGGCTAATCAGACACACATTTAATCACCTTCCACCGATCAAGCTGATGAGGCTGCACGTGTGGACAACGAACCATGTGGCCATACTATGAGGTTATTACGAAAATACCGCAAAGGATGCACGAGGACATTGGCGCAGCGTATCGCGTCGGGCGATTCGCTGCACCAACGTCCGAGTTCATCCTTTGCTGTATTTTCGTGATAACCTTATTATTATACATCTTACATTCGTGACTGGGGCATCAAATTGTAAGAGTAGTGACAATTTTTGTACAATGTCGACAATTTTTCTTCCGCGCCAGTGTTGAACACTATCTCGGACGCGCTTCTGCAAGTTTTTTGGTGTGTGCACTACACGCGTATGTACGTACAGAGCGCGAGAGAGACATGTTCTGGCACTCGTCCAATAGGTCGCTTGAAACCGTTCAACAGTGAACGCGCAGATACAGCCGCAGGGGATGGGGCGTCTGGCGTTCCGTACTATATATTATAGCCCAAACATGGGACTATGTGCCCGAGGATACAGGTGACCATTTGCCTCTCTTACTCAGTTTGCACCAAAAATATTTACGTTTATTGACAAAATATAGTCAAATGCTTTATTTTCATTTTAGACGAAAAACGGTTAAAAATAGAACGATTTTCATCATCGAATGGCGCATTGATATATTTAAACTACTGTTATGCGGTTTATCAATATTTTTATGCGAAATTTTCCAAAAACCGGATTTTCTGTGCAAAACATGAAATTTCAAGACTTTTGCATCCAAAAGTTTTCAAGTTGAAAATAGTTCCGGTTCACTTTCAGTCCAGTGATGACTATGCGGCCTGCGACATCATCGGCGAGTTACCGTTGAATCCTATGGAGCGCGCGACGTTCGATATACGAGGCATGTAATAAGGCTTTTTAGCGCACGCAAAATTATATTGTTCTCGATGGTAGATGTATAATATGACAGAACTCCATGGCCGGTGAGTGCAAGCGCGCCGTACTAGCGGTATTTGCACGAGTGCTGAGGTGTAATCGGCGGCTGCCACCAAATACACCGCAGCACGAGTGCAAATACCGCTAGTACGGCGCGCGTGCACTCACAGGCCATGGAGTTCTGTTATTATTACATATGTTCTGTCTTTTATTTCCATTATTTATCGAGAGAATCGACGATTAGTCGTGCGTACTACTTGTCTGTCAAAGCTTCAGGGCGACCCTGCGGAGTTATATAACATTGACATCACTGTAATGAGGCATCGAATCAGCTTTCACTTTTCATTGGTCAACGCCGCCACACCCTCTATTTTGATTGGCTAAACTATTGTTTACTTGTTTATCAAGGATGACGTAAGAGGAACGTCGAAGGGCTCGAACTCTGCTTGCGATCGCTCACACGTACACATACGTAGCAACATGCCATAGATAGCCAAACGAAGAGAACTTTGAACATGGAACGCTTTGATTTTTTTACATGTTGAGCTCGAAATTCTTCTAAATGATCGATACAAATAACAGTTTGAAGATTTTTACGGGAAATTTAAGAGTAAGATACGGCAAACGTAACTTGTCGAACGATCAAATTTCAGTGTTTACCGTGGCACACAAGCGCTCACTGTTATCAATAGCATGTAGGACACACAAGCACAGAATAAACTGCATGCAAAAGTGACATTCTATTGTAAACAGGGAATGTCCGGTGAGAAAACTACTGGCAAAAACGTCTCTGAAAATGTTAACTGTTTAATTGGCTCCGCTGCGCCCGCAGTTACGTGTGTTTCGACGGCGGCCACCGTGCATTCAATTCATGGAGGTAGAAACGGACGTCGCCCGTTGTCAATGTTTTTGCTTCGCTGAAAAAACAAACTGCTCTTCCGGATACTAAAAATCATCCTCACACTATACTAAGTACATGCAATTTTCTTTGTCGTAGTTTTTAATCGGTAATATCGTGCATTTTACTATAACGAGCATCGAACGAAAGTGAAATGAAATCTTGTAGACGGCATTTTTTGTGTTTACAAACAAAAATAGTTCGGGTCAAAATTGGTAAATACTCATTACATAAAGGAATGGCATAATGTTTTGGTATTGCACTGCAGTGCAAATACCGGTAGTACGCGCGCGCTTCGATGCAAGTAAACTGTGGTACATACGTAATAATAATTAGAGGTTATTACCCAATATCGCCTGTTCCTGTGTCGTATCAGCATGAGTGTCATTTGTGCTGCGTCAGACACGAGACGAAGTCGAGTGTCTGACGCAGCACAAATGACACAAATGCTGATACGACACAAGGAACAGGCGATATTGGGTAATAACCGATTTATCATATACCCATGCCCATAATTTTAGGGAATTATGACTAATAGAACGAAAAACCTTTAATTTTGAGGCTTTATTTTATTACGCCTTGCGCATAAATATCAGACTGTTTACGTGAACAGGCTTCATTCATAAAGTATACGACGGAGATGTCAACATCACGCGCGACATCGCTGCAAGTCGTCCTATCTCAATGAAACCAAAGAAGAAAGACACCGGGATACAGAAATCGTCATACAGAAGGAACATTTTAAGGTGCAATATGCTATTACAACTGTAACCGATCAAAAACTGCTCAGCTTTAAATCTATCCTGATTTCGATCGTCGTACGGCACAGAGCTCGCGCGGAGATGGGACGCCATTTTGTTAGTTTACCTTTAGAGTTGCCATGTCAACAGTCGTTGCGCGCGCGACATATCGCTGTCACGCCACGCGCTCACTACCTGTTCGGGGGAGACCGTTCACAGTGTCGGCGCCGTGCGAACGGCAGAATGTTTGCTAGAACTTGGCCCAACAAATACCATGGGAAAACATTTCAAGACTCAACGTGATATTTCCGTATTTTGCAACCAGAAATACCCGTGTTCCTCGAAGCCCTCCAAGTTTTTATGTCGGCGACATCGCTTCGCAGGCGGGGAGCGGCAGCCATTTTGTTGTTTACGTTGTTTACCAACAAACTGCTAATGTAGTTCGGGAAAACTCTAAAACTGATGACGTTCATCGTGCATATCTCGACGTTTACCGTGAAATATCACGGCTGATATTTACGATGAACGTCACTAGGATGTAGCAATATGGGCATGGGTAGATGTTTAATAATGTTTATCATATGCCCATGCCCATATTGCCAAATCCTAGTGACGTTCACCATAAAATATCAGCCGTGATATTTCACGGTAAACGTCGAGATATGCACGATGAACGTCATCAATTTTAGAGTTTTCCCGAAATACATTAGCAGTTTGATGGTAAACAACGTACACAACAAAATGGCTGCCGCTCCCCGCCTGCGAAGCGATGTCGCTGACGTAAACATTTGAAGGGCTTCGAGGAACACGGGTATTTCTGGTTGTAAAATACGGAAATATCACGTTGAGTCTTGAAATGTTTTCCCATGGTATTTTTTGGGTCAAGTTCTAGCAAAAATTCTGCCGTTCGCTCGGCGCCGGCACTGTCGAGCTGTCCCCGAACAGGTAGCAAGCGCGTGGCGTGACAGCGAGTCGCGCGCGCGACGACTGTTGACATGGCTCTTTGCATGTATTATAAACTTTGTAATTAGTAATATACCTATACTGAGAACTATCGACATGTGTCTTGTCAATGCGTTGCTAGACTACGGGGATTTCATTAGAAGTTGCTAAAGGTGTTTTCACCCAATTTAAACTATACTTAATGTGTCTTTCCTGCTCGAAATCCAAATGACAGCAGTCAAAGAAATTTAGTATTTTTACTTCGGCTAACGATCTTTGGAATTAATGTATGGAGAATATTGATTTCAATGTTGATCATAATACTTTCACTGGACAAAATTTTATGTGGCAGACATGTGGCAGAAGTTTAAATTTACAGACAACCGCAATATATACTATAACACGAGCATTTTCAGTTCATATCTGGTTGTTGATGTTACACTAAGTAAGAAACCTGTATGGTTTTTATCAATAAATCACTAAAGCTTTGGGTTTTTTGAAATATTACTTCTACCGAGTCGGCTATTCCTGCTTGAAGTATACTTATCATTTATTTTTCTGGAAATATTCTACTTCCACACGTGTGGAGGGTTGCAACCCGTATTTAATTTTTTTTCATTTTCGGAATAAAAATTGACCCATTTTTAGGGATTTTTTTCATAAAAAAGTTGATCCATCGAGGTTGTAGATACTCATACACCTTTTCTATTGGTGTAACCCTGCAGGTTGTTTCCCTAGCATAATAGCTCTGCTGGTGGACAGAATTGTCCCCGAGGCTGTCTTACGCCCTGTTGATTCAGAAGTGGTGTAGCCATTGCTTTGATACAGTTTGTGTGCGGTGTGTGATTGTGAGTGTATGAGCATGGGTGCAAATTCCAGAAACTGTTGAGGGGTTTCAGCCAGGAAAATTGTAAAACCTTAGTTACCGTGATAGAACCACTTTTTTATAGAGTGGGAAGTTGGCCTTGTGGTTGTGTCTCTGGCTTCTCTGCTAGGTTGTCTGGCTGCTCTATGTTGCGAGTTCAAACCAAATTGAAATGGGTACTTACCGTATTCAACGGGTATGGTAGGGGCGGAATAAGGCGCTCACAATACGTTAACGTAAATTACACGCCTCATCTGACTTTCATTGGTATTTCCAAAAGATTATACAATATATGCTTACCAACGATTGCAACGCGTTTCTTCGCAGCAATATTGTGTGTAAGCATGCACTGTTAAGTTTGCGTGAATAATTGATACATACATACATACATACATACATACATACACATATATGATATGATATATATATATTAATATATATATATATATATATATATATATATATATATATATATATGTATATATATATATATATATATATATATATATATATATTTATATATATATATATATATAATATATATATATATATATTTATATATATATATTATATATATATATATATATATATATATATATATATATATATATATATATATATATATCCAGTGAAGATGTATTTTTAACTTTGTATGCACGTTATGTGTGTCAGCGCGTACTATTCATTATCTGAACAAGTGAATAAATTTAACACGGTACTGCTCTATTAAAGCCAAATAAAGCTCTGTTTCCGACAAACTGGGTCAGAAAACAGCGATAAATATTTTTTTACGCTACCAACTCATTGAATCAAATTAAGATAGTGGGCTGATGTCTGATGAAAAACCTCGCACTGGCCCCTCGACATTGTCTAAGTAGCAGAGTCTGACTTACCCATTTACGATATTCGCACTACCTTAGCAGTGCTTACATACAGTATGGTGGCGAAAAAACGCGTTGCAATCGTTGGGGCTGGAGTCGCTGGCTTGGTCTCTATCAAAAGTTGTCTTGAAGAAGATGGGCTTGAGCCAACATGTTTTGAAAGGCACGACAAACTTGGTAAGCACACATTGTATAACCTTTTTTGGGAATAGCAATGACCGTCAGGGGAGCAGGCTAGACCCGAATTTATGTTAGGAGTGCCATACCTATTCCGCGTCTACCATACCCATTTAATTACATTGTATTTGAGAAAAATAAAAAGAAGAATTATCAATAATTCGACCAGGAATCGCCGACTAGGTAGAAGTAATAATGCATATTACAAAAATACCCAAGTTTTAATGATTTGTGGATAAAAATCATAGACATTTCTCACTTAGTTCAATATCAACACAAACAGCAAATGTTTTATCAGTTAAACTCCTCTGTTTGTCAATGACAACGATCGGCCGCTTTTGTGTAGTCTCTAAATATTAATGTTTCCCTTGAGAAATGTGAATGTGTCTCAGAAACATCATACTCATTTCTTCTCTCTCTCATAAAGATTGCGGCTTATGGTACAGACACACGTTTAATGCATTTTTACAGAGATTTTGGTTTTATTTCAAAATTGGAGTCCGTACCATATGACCTTTACATGAGGAAAAATGTCGAGACAATATTGTATTAAGAAATGCTTAAAATACTAATAAAAATAGACTTTTTGCGAACTACTCGTACTGTTATATTCGGTCTTAACTGTGTACGGATTAGCTAGGATAGCCACGCAAGGTCAACAGATTATGTTAATTTTTCTCATATTGTCCGGTGCGCATGCGCATACTTTCCAATGGCTTCTGTAGTGACAAGCCGAAGGCAGAGACGCGTAAAACGTAAGCGTGGTCGTAAGAAGAGAGTAAGTAAGATCATGGAGCTACCTGAACAAAACTCAGATTAATTGACTTAGGGTCGTACTATAGCAACGTGGCAGAAGATGAGATGTTGGACACGAGTCTTTCTTCCGACGAGGAAGCTGGTTGATTATCAGATCTCCATCGAAGTAAGTTCTGCAACGTGAAAATCAGCGACAGAGTCTGTCTACCACAGTACGCTCATTCTGATGCGAAGGTCGGCGATAAGTGAACAATTTTGTGAATGAAACTGGTGGACGTGTTAAGCAATGCGTATGCATACCTTTTCTTTTTCCAGGGGAAGTTCAACAGGCGCACGGGCCGAATTACGAACTTGAATAGTCACCGCCATGGCTTCCGTGACGCCGCGATGTCGAAATCAATGTGGTCCACTGAGACTCTCGCAAACGTAAATTATCTCAATTCGCCTCCGACGGGCGTAAAAGATACTTCTAAACTGAAGAGAAACGGAATGACAGAGCTTGACAACCGTTTACAGTTACGGTAACAAGCTTAGACTCTAATTTGAGAAAAAAAAAACAGATTAGCCGTGGCAGTGTTTGTTATGTAAATATACCGCCCTCATTACTCGTACATCTCAACAGTTTGTGTGTGTTTCTCCCGATTTTCTCGCCATTTATGATCTTCGGAAGGGTATTTGATGTAAAATACAAAACATGTAGTCTCCTGCTTAGTGCAAGTTCGTGAACATGAATAATAATCGCCCGGAAAGTCATATCAACGATCGATTTTTGTACGTATAGGGATGTTTACACAATTCTTTGATTATCTCTCTTCCGATTTTGGCCTGACAAGCGTAACTTCAAAAGAAATTAGGTTGGAGTAGGGTGCACAGATCGGTCTGATTTTTTACCAGGTCACAGTAGCAATACATATCTGTAAAACGGTGTCTCAGATTTTCGGTAATGTTTATGGAACAGGAGAAATTCTCGCTGAAGTGAACGAAACCCGGTAATTCATTCAAAAGCCCAAAGTTGTTACTTTCACACCTTATTGTGCTGAAACAAAAGGGAATAGAAAAACTCCGTGACACCGTTTTTTCCCCAGAGTACTCAATTGCTGATTTCTGTTCAAAGATCTCAAGTCGCCATAGTCCTTGAACACCTAATTTTTTTAGGTAAAAAAACTCAAAAAACGCATATTTTTGAGAGAAATGGACACAGACACAGTGATTTTGGAAAATAAACATATTTTTCATAATGTTGAGATATAGGGCTAATAGAAAATTTATAATGTGTAGGGTCCAAAAGTGAAATTTATTGAGAAAAAGTGAGTTTAAAATAAGTATCATCTAACGTGTGTCTCTACCTTAAGTCATACTATTGGTTTAAGGCGCCAGTCCTTGATTTCTGGTTCTGGTACCGGTACATCTTGACATTGGCTGCTTCTGTGATTTTAATCCGTTAGTCTCTATAACAATTTTGTGATCAGTCATTCGATTCGTTTCGAAATGAATAGTAAAGATCTGCCCTTTTACATAGTCGGGGAGTTACAACAGAAGAAATACTGTGTGGATCCATAAAACCTTCTTTGGAAACATTATTAGAGAGTGATCACTGTGCAATAAATTACTTGGAAGATCGACCATCATTTGGGTACCTTTTTTTCTTTTAAGGAATCAATGAAATAATCTCCCCTTAAGCTTATCATGATGATGCACTGAGAAAATCCCAAAGCTTACGAATTCCCTTGATGTAAGTATGATACGCCAGATCGACAATTTTGTGCCGCCCTACAGGTCTTACACAAGACTGCTGGCAATATTGGATCTCACGACAGATAGTGAGTGGGAAGACAAAAATGCTGGATATGTTACTTTTACCCTTTTATTTTTGTGTTGTGCTGCAAACGTGCACAGTAAACGGCACTGGAAATGATTTTTTTACGGGAGAGATCGTATTGTTTGTGTGAGAGACCTTTTCATCGGCCCTGGTTATGAAGTTGCCTCAGATATAGACTTATCGACTTTTCGGAGTTGAGCAAACTATATCCTTCTACCTTGACTACCATTTGCTTTGATAGCTATTGTCATGATGGTCTATATAGCTGTCTATCATGAGTTTGACCCGGCAATTATTGCTACAACTAAAACGTAGTGGACTGATAAAACATGGACAGCAAATATTTACCATGTCGTCGCATAAATATTAGAGACAACCTAAAATATTGGACGCTTAATAAAATGCAATCAGTGTCGTTTGAGTTTGGACGTTTTCGTGCCTCCGAACACAAATAGCCGTATAAGAAAGTAGAATCAGTAAGTTATGAAATATATGTCGAAGATAATACAGATGTGCATATTTTCGATGAAAATCAAGCGTGCAAAAGTCTTTATTATTTTTATCGGTAAAGACATCGAACAGTATGATTTTTTATTAAAAGCGAGCGGGCAAAGTTCCTTATTCAAAGAGAATAATGACCTTTATATCCCAGTTTCCAAATACAAGGGCTGACCTTCGACCATTTCACCGTAATTCAATATTTACACGTATGGTGATTTTTTTTTGCATTCAGCCGGGTTTGGAGGGAAGGCTCATTAGTATGCAGATGCTGCAAGGTGGCCCTTTGTGACCAAGTTACCCATAATGTGTTTTACTTGTGGATAGACGGCTAGATTTAGTTATGAATAAAATGTGGTAACTGTTCGCGACGGCCTCCTGCTCCGATTTGAAAATTCATCCCCGTTACTTGTGATAATAACAATAACTTAATTTGTCAGCTTTGGCTTTGAATCACTAAACGGTCCTGTGCAAAGTGTCTGTCACTGCACGAGAGCCCCCCGGCCATTGTGACGGGACAGGTAGTTGTTGAGACCGTCATAAAGACAAGAAGCCATGCAAGTTGTTTTCTAACTTTGATAGTCCCCGAATCGAAAACGAATGTGAATCCCATGGGATACATTGCAATTTTCTGAATCCCAATCGATAAACTAATTTGAATCAGTGGCAATGTAAAATGGAAAGCAGTCGCGACGTGAGAGCCACATTCGCACGTGAAAAATTAAATTCATATTTGGCGAACGTGTTTTTGGATCTCAGTGGCCACGGTGGAGAATTGAAATATGACCTGACAATGAAGGCAATCTGATAGGTACAAAATCTGTTGCAGACTGACAGGTCGCCGTAGAAACCCAGTCAAGAAAGAACCATTTTGAACCCATTGTTTACAACCCTCAAAGTTCTGCATACATAGATAATCACATTTTTAAAAACTATTTCATAAAATAAGATAGAAGTGATATTTTTATAATATTAGTCGAAAACAGAAAACAGTGAAAATCCGATCGAACGGACACTTTTAGTAAACATCAATGAGAGGTTGTGACGTCAGCACGGCAACGCTGTAAACAAACCCGGACGTTCAAGACATCGAAGAGAACGCCAAAAATTAATCTATGTAGTGTCACCCAACCTTGGCAAAATGTGCAAAAAGGTTGGATTTCTTTTTTTCGAAGATAAATTTGCTGTTTGGGGATGCAAATAAACGAGTTTGATGACCGCCAGGACAATGTATGAACGGAATATGCATATGACTGCTCTTTGCCGTGTAAGTAAACACTGCCCTGTCATTTAGCCGAACAATTTTGCCAAATTTCATCGAAATATTGCCGACTTAAGGGACTCTAAACTGTAACATTGAGCATGAATAGACATTTTTCAAAAAAACCATAGATATGACGAGGTAAAGTTTAATTTTCTGTTTGAGCATGGTCACACAGCTCGTGCTTTGTGAATGGGGTCATAACACACAGTGGTAATTTTATCTCCGATAGTGACATTATACCGATGTATTTCGCTAATTACTGATTCCGCGAAACAGGTCAATTTCTATATCTCGTACGCGGTCTTGTTCATTATTATGGTTTAAATTTGGTTTACAGCTGACATTTGCAGGATACTTAATACAAGCAATAAAAAAAGTTTGTGATCCCTATATCTTGTTTTTAGTGTGTATATGGCAATGCAAGCTATACTTTAAAGCTAGAAACAGTCTGTCTGTCTGTTCTGTATGTATGTATGTATGTATGTATGTATGTATGTATGTATGTATTTGTTACAGCGTATTTTTAAGTGTGGAGACTGAGATAAGTTGGTATACGGTGTAGAAACGCACATATTGAGCAAGAGTCGGATATTTAGTTTAAACAGATTCGGCCCTCTAGTACAGATATACAGCTCTTAAACTTTTACAATTCTTTCCCATTCTACGGCTTGTTTAGACTTCTTTTACTTTTAATATATAAGGGGGAACCTATTTGATAGAAAGAGGAACCATATTTTAGAGTGACAAAGTCAGCCATTTTTCATGAATGCTGTTTGATGTGAGATATACTTATATTGTTTGACCTGTCGAAAGATACTGAATGAATGGGTGACCATGCATATATTCGAGCCAGGTTTTAGACACGATCAATAAAACCCTCGCGAAAATGAATTAATGGTCATGACCATTAATTCATTTTTGCGATGGTTTCCTTTAATTTGTCGAAAACCGGAGTCGAATATATGCATGGTCACCCATTTATTATCTTTGGACATGTCAAACAGTATAAGAAGTATCTCGCATCAAACAAAATTCATGAAAATGGCCGACTTTGTCCCTTTATTTATTGACAATATCATTTACTGAAAACGTAGCACACTCTATCACGTGCATTTTACATTTTTCTTGTCGTGACATGATATTGTAACGCCACATTAGGCTATAGGTGCTGGCTTTTAATGGAAATTATGACTAAATTACAAACATTTGCCAGAGTCCTCGCCAAAGCAAAGGTACTTCCAAAAATTAAATTGTGCATTTTGTAAAATGAATGAATTCGTCTAAATGCACTATGGTCATAAGTAATTGAACCACACGACTAAATCTTCTGAGTGTGACCTTTGCTATCTTTATTAGATGTTGCTCTTGTTTGCTCGGCGCTCTAAAACTTGAATGACGTATCCGTCGAAACTTTCTTTGACGAAAAAAATAACGAGTTCACCTTTTTGAAATTCAAACTTCTCCCAAGATTGTTCATAAGCAATACATTCTTAGACGGAAGGCATTTTTGTAATGTTACACGCGGCTTGCTTTGATTTCAACTATTAAGCTTTATTTTCTCTGAACAACCAATTTTCTGTTTATTTAGGTGGTCTCTGGAGCTACTCACCAGAGTTACGGCCTGGACAGGGAGCTGCCCTCTATGATAGCGTTGTAAGCAACGACAGCAAAGAAATGATGACATTTTCAGACTTTCCCTATCCGAAAGAAAACACGCCATTTATGCCTCACCGTATGGTACTTCGTCATATCCAAAACTATGCGGAGCATTTCAACCTTGAGAAGTACATTCGGTTCAACACAGACGTAATTGACGTACAGCGCAACAACGATGGCAAATATTGGAAGTTACAGATCAAGGAAAAGGATGACAAGCTTTCCACTGAAGAATTTGATTACGTCATGATTTGCACAAGTGTTTACAACAGGGCAGCTATTCCTTCATACCCTGGGATGGAAAACTTCAAGGGAAATAAAATACATGCAAATGAGTATCGAGAAGCCAGTAAATTCAAAGGAAAGAGGGTTATAGTCGTCGGTAAGTTACATACCTATGTACAAGCGAGCATATATAATAAATTTATCAATTGTAAAAGCGTCCCACAGTCATGAATCGACTAACATCAAAAATGAAATAAAATCGACGAAAACCAATAAAAAATGAAATTATTTAAATCATAAATGATAAAAATTTACAAAAAGACTTATTAAATATTAGTAGCACGACAACTCTTTTTTATCTCACTAGGTGGCAGTCATTCGGCTGGTGAAATATCAACGGAAATTGCACGAAATGGCGCAGAGGTAAACACACAGGTTTAAAAAACAGATATCGGTTCCTGTTAATGTTGAGTGTTACGTTGTGCATTTCTTCAAAAGTTGACAGACAAACTCGGTACAAAAATGCATGAGTTTGTCAATACATCACGCACATGCGTAATCTACTTCCGTTTACAGAAATGCGACAATTGTACCAAAATACTGCGGCAAGTCTACCAGTGTGTGGATTATTTGGTTTCTTTGCTAATGCTCTGCATTTTCAGGTTACAAGACGATCACACTTACATAGCGATGAATTCACACGTAACTTTGCATCAAATAATGTTATGTTTACGAGCTGCAAAACGCGTCCATATGAGCGCTTAGGGAATATGCACCTCGAAAGTGAAAGACTTAAACTTTTGCTCAAACTTTCCTCAGTGAAACTTTCAACCATTCTCTTACCAAAGCAAAAATAAAAATCAGGGGTCACTGTGCAAACTTTGGTACTAGAGAGACAAATAACTTGCGATTTCTCGATATTTGAAATCCAAAATGGCTGCCATCCTTGTGTTAACTCTATGGGAAAAACATAATATGTTCGATTTCCGAAAAACTAAGACCATGAAAACTTTTATTTTACCGAGAGCTTGAAAATGAGCCCCCACAAGTGGTAGGTCAGAAAAAAAGTGATAAAATTTGTAAAAATTGAAGGCTTGAATTTCTGTCCCCGAGGTGCGTTCTACCTTAACGACGAAGTACGCTGGTGAAACTATCTACTATTAACTTAAACATCACTCATAAGTATTACGATTTAAAGATTTATGTCTATAGCTATGTTACGATATTAAAATATATTGTACGGACGGAAAAAAGTATAGTAAAAATAAAGAAACATTCCAACAATACATTTTCAGTAACTTTTCAGGGAGAATGATAAAATGACTTCATTGTATTTGGTGCCAAATAATTCTAAAACAAATTCAATAATGTGAGCAAAGAAGTTACCAGTAATTTGATTCAGAAAATTTAAAGTTTTGCGTAAAAATCAGTCATGAATAAAAATACGAGTAGCTGTGTGGCGAGATCAGGAAGGAAAATTAAGACTCCATCTTACTACATCAAAATAATGCACAGACTCAAAACTAGACGGGCTGTCTCTGCCTTCAGACACTGTTAAACTAATACGACAACAGATAGCGGCCATTTTGAATTTCAAAGATTGTTAATCCTGGGTAATTTGTTTTTCTAGTACCAAAATCGGGACGGTGACTCCTAAATTTTTCTTGTTTTTGAAAGATTGTGGATGAAAGATTCATTGAGGAAAGTTTGAGCAACTATCTTTTAAATCTTAGTACACACATTTTACTACCTTTTAAGGTATACCTCAGCATGCGACATGGAGTGTGGTTTCTGCCTCGCATCTGCCAGAATGGTCTACCGTACGACATTAATCTGTTTAGTCGGTCGGCGTCTCAAACACAGCTAATCGCACTGTTAGAGAATGTATGTAAAACAAGAGTCGGTGACCATGTTAAATTCGGTTTACAGGTAAGTTGTGAACAAGAAGACATTTTGTTACAGGGAGCCTCGGAAAACTTTGAATGCAACATTAAGTATGGGTAAAGTGAATACTTTATGTCTAATGGTACATTCCAATCGAACAACAGAAAATCAACCATAGGTGTCTTTTGGCACGCTTATACGCCAGTCACCTAGGCGACGGTAATCCGCACCACTTATCACCATCGGGAAGGTACTCCTCCCCCAATACCGGTGGTGATCCCGCCCTCAAGGTTAAACGGTCAAATCCTCTTGGCATTTCTGGCATGCTCATTCTGGGACTGAATTACGGGTAAGTCTATACTCGTTGTTCAATTGAATTTCTTATAATCAAAGTTCATTAATTTGCAAATTACTCCCGTAAATAAGCCAAGTCAATAGATTTTGTAGACAACATATAGCTTTTACTTTCCTTTATTTATTCTTTCTACCGTGATTCACGTCAAGTCACATCTTATTTGACGTTACGTTAGGATTACGAAGACATCGCAAAATTATTTAGTGGTCGATAGTGCTGATAGAAAAAAAACGCTTCAACCAGAGTTCACTCATACATTTATATTAGGTTTCTGCATATTAATCACTGGTATGCTTACCTTTTTCAAATGCACCCGATGGAGATTTTCAATAACATGAAAAATCGTCAATTGTAAGAATAAATAATTAATGTTCTTTGGTTAATCACTAATACGCAATTACTTCTAAGAGTGACATATCCAATATGTGTGCGAAATTTGCGATGTTGGCTGTCGGTGATTGCGGTATTGCAATTGGTCTGTTTGAGCCAAAAAACAGTCCTGAAGAAAAAAAAGGTCTCCCGTTTTGTAGCTGGTCCGATTACTTTGTTAAAAAACTGTTCCGTGATAATCACATTTTTATGCAAATCGAAGTATTCCCACACCTTGCCTGCACTTCTAAATATTGCTATACCAATGAAATGAGCTAGGAAAGTTGTTTCTAATCTTGCCCAACAACCGTACTTCTGTCTGAAGTGTAGCCTATACATACACATAATAGTTTTCTTTCTCGGTAGAGTTCTCTGCGTAAACCAACAGCAGCCCATCCCCCTGCCTTTGTTCCATAAGTACTTATACTATCTCTTTGAATTTTACCCAACTAGACCTAAACTGTATAACTACTATATCAAGACAAGAAACAACTTCCCGAACCTATTGCAGTAGTAAACAACATTTAGATCAACTTAGTCGTTCGTACAACCATGAAAACAGTCGGAACACTATGGATTTGCTACAGAAATTTGTTACAATTTAAGCTGAACGGAAAAAAATAAATAGAAAGAAAAGAAAATTGAGTACGAGACATTGTGATAACAAATCGTGCTACAGATTTATCTATCTATTGACGAATTTATCGAATCGATCGACCGATCTATCAATTAATTAAACGCCAAAGTCCCCTACAAATGGGGGATTATAGTAAGACTATGCAGATGTGAAAAAAAACACGCTACGGGTAAGACGCACTCGATTTGCTCCGAGATTTTCAGAAATTCGACGGTGAACGGCGTTAATTTCCGTCCAATCTCATACTTGACACATGTGAATGTATAGCGACTGCCTTTATGTCGGAAAAACGTTGAAAAACACTGTTATTTAATACAGAGAACGCATATTTTCACAAAGCGTGGGTCCAGAATGTCCATTTGACCTCTGTTCTAAATGTTAATGTATGCTGCCAATCATGATTACTCAAATTCAAATTGCGGCCTGGACGATCTTGATCCCTGCGGTGCACAACTAACAAAGCGTAAAGCAGCAGTGTCTGTAAGGATTTCATCAAAATTGTTGCAATACCCTTAATCAATATCAACTTAGTAAAATCCAAATCGAGATTTAGTGTGTAGAAAATGAATTAGTAAGAAACATGTGAATGTCTTTCACTACTGTTTTATATTGGTATCATCAGCACTCATTTATATTCGTTATCTGACGTATCTGATTATGATAATTAGGTACATTTTACAAGCCACACACGCCAGAAACTTATCACCTCTTGCCATTCCCTAACTTAATTTAAACAAATGTACCTGATTTTAACATATTGACTATCATAATAAGACTGCAAGACTTTTAGGGGCCCAGTGTGACAGAAATAGAATTGCAATTTTCTAAATTTGATAGTGTGTTCTACTCAGCGACACACTTGTGTTAGGCGATAGAAAACGTGATTTAGAGTTTACATCAGGAGATGGGGCAGCCAAGTAGTAAATGTTTTTGTGTCGCATTTACACGAGTGATTTGCAATTACTTTGAGCTTATGCAAATTTGGGCGGTGACTGAAAGTTGTTTGTAACAGCGATTTTGCTGCAAATTGGAAAATCTCCCTACCTGCTCCCTACCTTCTCCCACTCTAAACCTGGGCAAACTTCTTGCTACCATTTGCACTCAGCACTGCCCGGCACCCTTCTCACCACCGTGACTTTGCCGTCTCTGACTGTACGGTACTCTAAGCCACTGAATGTATTATCCACCAACATTGTACAATTTTCCGATAATTGTCGCTGATTTCTCATACGCATAAGCTTAATTAGCGTAGACGCTAATGAAACAAACATAAATGAAGTAAAAAGATGAAGATTCATTCATTACAGCTGAGGTAAGGTTTAGAACGCCGTTATCTTTCAGTCGAGACATGAAAATGACCTGTAGATAATAAAATATGCATGCAGATGCACTGTATCTATAAAAACAAATATATTATCGCACTACAGAGTACGGATATATACCCAGCATGGAAAGGTACGATGTTATCTGATGAAATGCAAGATAGACTTGCACAAGGTCATATCAAACCAATGGTAGAAATCGAAGAGTTCAAGGGAAATGACGTCATTTTCAAAGATGGTACCACTCTAGAGAATGTAGATGCAGTCATCTTCGCGACGGGATATGAGTTTGCTGTGCCAACAATCGACGACTCATGGCTTTATGGTAATTCAGTATTTAGAATCTTCTAATATTATAGCTACTTGACGCTCAACTATAAACCAGTCGGTCAATATCCACTTTTGGTACAAACCTCTCTCCCGTCAAATGTGCATATATTTTTTTATACGTTTCATTCACAGACGAATCTGACAAAGCTGAGGTTTACAAGTACATCTTCCCAGTGCGCGTAGAACATCCTGAGAGGTTGGCGTTGATTAACTTGGTGCACTCTCTCGGATCGCATTGGCCAGTTGCTGAACTACAAGCCCGGGTCGCAGCAAGGGTCTTTGCTGGAAATCTTGTACTGCCTGACAAAGCAACAATGAGGAAAGATATTGAGCAGAAGATTCAGTATGAGAAAAACAAGTATCATTACGTAAGCTTTAATATACGAAAACGTATTCAGCACAAATTACATGCAATAACAATAGAGTGAACAAATTCAGCGTTCTGTTTGCAAGAATATTGAGATATTCGTTTCAACAGAAGGTCAGCAAATATTTATCGTCTTTTCCTCGTGATTTGGAGTGTTCATGTGTTCAGTATTTTACGTTTGTCCGCTCTGTATGATAATGAGAGTATGCATGCGCTTCTTGAACTCTATGGTGTGTGGAGTGGTCGAGGTCAGAAAATTTGTAACTACGTAGGTCGGGAAATATACCAATCTATTAACGGGTGGGTATGTAGCCGAGCGGTTTTTGACTGTGATGACAATATATTCGCTCAATGATACTGGCGTATATTATCACCTCGAACCCGAGACATTACATAATTTCAACTCCAGTTGATTCAATCAGACAATACTTATGATATAATTTTTGCATTGCAGAATTATGGTATCTGCCACCTCGACAAACCTCTTCTCTAACATAACATTTGGTACATACAGGTTCCCGTTGGACCTAACACGGAAGAACTGGCCGAGATGCTTGGTGTGAAACCATCCTTTTGGCGTCTGCTCCTGACGGATCCGAAGCTGGCCATGGCCTTCAAGTACGGACCAATGGTACCTTACTGGTATCGTTTGGAAGGTCCAGGAGCATGGCCTGGAGCGAGGGACAGAATATTGAATGCGATAGAAAACACAACCTACGCTTTGAAAGGATACCCCTCGCCCAAAGAGGAAAAATAAACCAGTTTAAAGATGCAGTCCACTTTCCATAAGGCATATTATTCTAAATATTTTATGTTAAGAATCTTGAGTCGACTAATTTCTTTTTCGAAGAGGTATAAAGTATAAACATCTGCAACCAACTGATCCGACAGCTGTAAAGCAGTCTAGCGCCTGTGCGCTAGGTTCGTGACAAAACAAACTTTTTCCCACTTAACAGCTAGGTTTATGTCAGGTTTTGCCCTCATAGGGCTGGTAATGTCTGATATTATTTTTCAAATTGGAGGCATACTAAATATGCCCGAAGGCTGGTTTGTACAGATAGTAAACGTCACCCAAAAAGTGAAAAAGTAAAGTAAAGTTAAATGGTGTGCATATAATTTGCATGTTCAAACAATGGTGGCAAGAAATTTATGTTGATTAGAATGAAGCAGACGTATCAACAAAAAAGGAACATTTATCAGTCCAAGATAAGTGCTACATTTGTTAGGCATATAAAAATTAAGTTTATTTCTTATAAAGTCACTCATCCTAGAAAATCAGCCTATTCTAGACTTTTTTTTTCAAAATTTAACAATATTTTAAAGGGTCTCAGCCAAGAAGAGTAAAATAAGGAAAATTCCTCCGCCCTAGAAACCCCTTCTGTTGAATACACGTACCGAAAACTCTCATATTATTAGTTTGATTTATCTCTCAGCGGAAGGCGACAAACTACAATAATTAATTTCAATTATGAACATTTCCGGAGCCGTAAAAATATATACCTATTTTAAACTATTGAATGGAAGAACTCGTGCGGAGTATTTTCGACTAAAATTTAAAACCATGCCCCAAAAGGCGGCACGTATGTATTCGTTCTTCAAGGAGAAATGTTTCGCCTACACTAACGGTCGCCCTTCAACACCCAGATAGGCAACCCTTGTGATTCTAAACAGGAAGGTTTCCTGGATATCATGTGAGCTGCGTGATTCCACAAAATTCCTTGAAAAGTCTGGAAGCACCCTCTAACTTGGCATTAAAGATTTCCATCAGTGTGATCGGCAATGAGCATATTATTGCATCTATTGTCTTTGAGTTAGCCGACCAAATTCACGATTTGTTTTTTAATTTTTGTTATATCAATCAATAAGTTCAATAATTATTGAAGCTATCCAAAATTGCACAAAGTAAGGCGTCAGTGGACGTATTAGTGCACACTCGAAAAAGTGGCGCAATTATCTATTGGGGCTGCATTCACCGGGATACTAGAACAACGGAACATGAATGGCGGCTTAAATGTTAGGAACGGTAAACATATATTTCCGCAAAAAACAAGTTTATTTCACAAACTCATTTCACTAAATTTCCAGAACAAGATAATAAATTACTTTGCCTTACACTGGTACACTTCGTATTAAGCATGCAATGGTTCGGTGGTGGTGATATCAATCACGACACTGAGTCATTGTTATTCCCCGTAAAGTGCAAATTTAAGTAAGGCTTTTAATTGCTGTAATTTTATCAACAAACGTTTTGCAATAGTTTACCGCTTTTCATGATTTTTTGGCTAATATTTTGAAAATTTCGGAATATAAACGTCATACATTTTCATTTGCTACAGTTTTTGCTCCAAATTTGAGGGATAGATTAATAAGAAATGTGTCGAGAACAAAAAATAAATTCTGTGCTATGCTTTTATGTGGTCTTCAAAATATAATTCATCACTCTTAGGGTAAAGCGCATTTTTTTTCTCCGTGAACTTAAATGTCTGCATGTTTTGAGGGCCAAGCCTGGATTTACCTGTCTATTTTTACGTTGTTTGAGTGATTCTTTCATATGATCTGCGATCATTTAAGTGGTGATTTTGTTTTGATCGTTAAGGGAGCTGTGCTTAGACCTAAACGAGACGAGACAGGGATTCCAATTTCTGATTCAAAAAATAAGCAGAAATTTAGCTTGCCATTCTTAAGTACTTTTTGTCTTGGATATATCCAATATTAAGTTGATTTAATTATCGTTTCTAATCTTTAAGAATTAACTCAAGTTTAACAGGATGTTCTATAGTTAAAAACATGTATCCGATACTTAGTTGATCTAATTATTGTTTCTACACTTTATAAAGTAGTTCAAATTTAGCTGCGCTGACATGTTCAAAACGTTCAACATTTGGGAATAAATTTTACAGTAATTGTATGTCACTGAATGTGCAATTTTTATTGTGAATACTGAACTACGTGAAATATCTGAGGTTTATGTTTCAATCTTGACTGGGTTGTCACTCTTTGTATAGGAAGGAATACATCACATTTGATCAGATAATTGGCCAGCCAACACTACCTTGCTTAGGTCTTGGTTGTATGAATAAAGGGGATAACAAGAAGATAATTGGCAGATGTTTTGAATTGTCGTTTAATCTTGTTGTTTTAGCCTATGTTAACACCATGTAAAGGAATAAAATACTCTTTGTCAGCTGACAAGCCATGCAAAAGCAAGCACAGGTCCGGGAGTGCCAAGCACGGAAATGACTGGAAAAGTGTAGGATTGTGTTTCAGCTTTGCTTTCCCTACCTCTCATGTTTGACAAAATGAAAGAAAATGAATTACTACAATTTAATGACTATTGTACCACGTTTGTGCATTAATAACAAATTATGTACAACACAAAAATTTGCACCAAAATATACGATGTTCAAAATGTTATGGGCATAAATTATATTTATGTAAATTGATGTTGAAATGGTTAAAACAAATTTCTAAATTAGGAAATTGAGATCATATTATACTAGATCGGCTTTATGTTTAATGGATTATAAAAAGTAATGTATAGCATAAATCCATATTTATGTAAATTGATGTCATAATAACTAAAAACAATTTCTAAGTCAGGAAATTAATATCAAATTACACAAGATTAGTTTTATGTTAAATGAATTATAAACAGTAATGTATAGAACATAATGCATATTGCCAAAACTAATATGAATTACGAAAACGTGATCGTGTTCTCTTTTAAATGGCGCAATTAATGTACTAATAGTAGTTTACATGATAAATCTCAGGGTCGAGCATTGACAAAAATGGGGATATTTACTAGTACGAGGTTTTTCCCCAACAAAATGTTATTGTTTTGAGCGTTTAAACTTCAATATTTGTTATATGGTAAGTATTAATGTGCTATTTTGTATGTAGGTCGACGTAAAAAAGTAGATGAACGAGAGTGAGGGATCGGGTTAAAGTCCTGGAACAGTTTTGCACGTTAGGCCTAATGATCAAGAACGCCCTGCAAAACTTGTCAATGCACTCATTTGTAAAGTTTAGAAAATACAATTAGAATGTCAAAATATTGCACGTATTCAACATTTCTACTCAAGAACACCCATCCATTGGCAGAACATGGGGCAGGCTATTCTTACACTAGGACGCTTCATACCCTCTCCACCACCGCCATGGGCCGATCAAGGCCTATAATTTGCAAACATTGTGTCGCACGTTTGCATCTACAGCAGCAGCTGCAACTCCAAAGATGGTTAAAAATGGTGCCTCAACGATTACAAGTAAGAATAAAATAAAAAACCCTAAAAAAGTACATTCTGATAGTCTACACAGAACAGCTGACATCTGTTTATCGTTAAAAAAACCATTCAATTTTGCAATTTGAATCTTCTAATTTTGCCTTGAGGTAGCCCTATTGTCAATAATATTCTGGATAAATAATATCATAAAACAATAGAAAATGCAAATAGTAATCTTAATAGGCATTTATGGAAGCAATGAATCCACTATTCACCACAGAATCATCAGAGCAGCAACTATGGGATTTTACAGTAATTGATAGTCGCTATGTTTAAAAAATGGCTACCACAGCAGAACGAGGCTTTAACTGTTAGGACCCTGTATCCAAATTGTTTTTAAAACAATAAAAAATGCAAATGGTCAACTTACTAGGCATTTATGGTGGAAATACGTTCACATTTCTCCACAGAATCGTCCGTAGAGCAGCAACTATTGGATTTTACAGTGGCTGACGGTCACGATTTTTAAAATGGCCGCCACATCAGAACCTCAGGTCGCTCGGTATTCAAATTAATTTATATTATGATAATCTACATTCACACCAAATATCATGCTTTTATCAGATAATGCACAAACTTGACAAACTTGGTCAGAAAACCGCGATAAATATTATTACACGCTAACAACTCATTTATCAAAAGTTTGTGCTGAATCGCTTTGACGACGGAAATTGTAAAATGTGACTTTACAACTACTCTTATGTCTTGTGAATATAGTACATATTCTTGAGATATCATATATGACACACGAGACCAAAACGGTATTCAAAAATAAAAAAAATAATGTAAGGTAAGGCCTCTGATTTACGTTTTAGTGGTTTATTTTCGTGCTCTGTGCTGATGTCTGACGAAACACCTCGCACTGGCCCCTGGCATTGTATAACTAGCGGAGACTGACGTACCTTTCTACCAATCATCCACACAAACTTAACAGTGCTTACATACAGTATGGCGGCGAAGAAACGCGTTGCAATCGTAGGTGCTGGAGTCGCTGGCTTGGTCGCTATCAAAAGTTGTCTTGAAGAAGATGGACTTGAGCCAACGTGTTTCGAAAGGCACAACAAACTTGGTAAGCATACATTGTATAACCTTTTGGGGAATTGCAATGACCGTCAGGCGAGCAGACTAGACATGTAATTTATGTTAGGAGTGACTACCTTATTCCGCGTCTACCATACGCATTAAAATCAAGAATTACATATAGTTCTAGCAAGAATCGCCGACTGGGTAGCAGCAAAAATGCATATTACAATGATAGGAATATGCCAGTTTTACCCTTTTATTCTTCTATTGTGCCGCAAACGGGCACAATAAATGGCATTGGAAATTATTTTTACGGGAGAAATCGCAGTGTTTGTGTGAGAGATCTTTTCATTGACCCTGGTTATGAAGTTGCCTCAGATACAGACTGATGGCATAAGATTCTTATGAACAAAACCGACGCAATTTTAAGTTAAGCAAACTATCCTTTTACCTTGACGACCATTTGCTTTGATAGCTATTGCCATGATGGTCTATATAGCTGTCTCTCATGTGTTTGACCCGGCAATTAATGCTACAACTAAAACGTAGTGGACTTATAAAACAAGGACAGCAACTATTAACCATATCTTCACATAAATATTAGAGACAACCTAAAATGTTGGACGCCTGATAACATGCAATCAGTGTCATTTGAGGTTGGACGTTTTCTTGCCTCCGAACACAAACAGACGTATAAGAAAGTAATATCAGTAAGTTATGAAATTCACATCGAAGATAATACTAGAGTGCATGGAAACCTAGAGGACAAATGTCTTTATTATTATTTATATTCAAGGCATTGAAAAGTACAATTTTCGATTAAAACAGAGCGTACAAATGTCTTATTCAAACAGAATAATGACCCTTACTGCCGAGTTTCCAAATATAAGGACTGATTGTAAATACACGGACTGATGACCTTCGACCATTTCACCGTAATGATTTGACAATATTCTCATATTCACGTATGTTGATGTTTATGTGCATTCTGTCCGGCTTTTGACAGAAGTCACTTTAGTATGCAGATGCTGCAAGCTGGCCGTTTGTGAGCAATTTACCTTAGCCATTATAGGTGTTTTACAAGTGAATAGACGGATAATTTTAGTTCTAAATAACATGTGTTGTAACTGTTCGTGACTGGCCTCTTGGTACATTTTGAAATTCAATCCCGCTCCTTGTAAAAGTAACAGTATTTTAATGTGTCAGCTTTGAATTTGGACGACTAAAAGGTCAAGTGCATAAAGTGTCAGTCACTGCACAAGTGTCCCCATTGTGACGGGACAGTAGCCATGCAAATGGATTTCTAACTTGGTTAGTCGCCGAATTGAAAACGAATGTGAGTCCGATGAGATGCAGCGCAATTTTCTGAATCCCATTCCAGACACGAATAACAAACAGCGGTAATTTCATCTCCGATATTTGACATCACGCCGATGTATTTTAAAAATTACTGATTCCGCGAAACATGTCAATTTCTATATCTTGTACTCGGTCTTGTTGATATATATCGTTGGAATTTGGTTTATAGGTGACAATTGCATGATAATTAATACAAGCAATAAAAACATATATGATCCCTATATCTTTCTTTTTAATGAGCTCCCATACTGCCTTGTGTGTATTACAATGCAAGCTATACTTTAAAGCTTGAAACAGTCTGCCTGTCTTTTCAGTATGTATGTATATATGTATGTATGTATGTATGTATGTATATATGTATGTATGATAGTATGATAGTATGATGTATAATTGTATGTATGCATGTATGTATAGTGGCGCGGCATAACCAAAATTTTCATAACAATTGTGCATTTTGTGATAAAAGCATTAAATTTGGTTTGAATGGAGATTATCATAATATAAATCAAATAGCGACCATCAGTCATTGTAAAATCCAATAGTTGCTGCTCTACGGATGATTTAGATATTTTACCAGAATATTATTGACAATAGGGCTGCTTCAAGGCAAAATTGGAAGATTCAAAATTGCCAAATTTAATGTTTTTATGATAAGCAGCTGTGTGTACTTCTGTGTAGACTATCAGAATGTAGTGTTTATAGTTTTTTATTTTATTCTTATTTGTAATCGTTGATGCACCAGTTTTAACCATCTTTAGAGTTGTAGCAGCTGCATGCACTCACAATGTTTGCAAACTATAGGCCTAGATCGGCCCATGGCGGTGGTGGAGAGGGTATGAAGCGTCCGAGTGTAAGAACAGCCTGTCCCATATTCTGCCGATTGGTGGGTGTTCTTGAATAGAAATGTTGATTATGTGCAATATTTTGACATTCAAATATAGTTCCTAAACTTTACATATTAGCGCATTGGCAAGTCTTGCAGGGCGTTCTTGATCATTAGGCCTAACGTGCAAAACTATTCGGGGAAATTAACCCAATCCCCCACTCTCATTCATCTACATTCATACGTAGGCCTAAATACAAAATATCACATTATATTATAGCTTTGTCAATACCAGTGAATTTTGTGACGTCATATCCATACATTATTACTGATAATGTATTCCATTATTCAGCATTGCGGCCCCACAGCGAGCAAATTTTTTTTTGGAAAACGAAAAAAGGACTGCGCATTTAAAAGGAGGGAAAATATCGGATAAACCATGTAATACACAAAACTATAAATCTTGATAATCGTGCACAATATTGATAATAATGTCTTACTGTACGATTTATCACATTTTTTGAGTCCTCGCGCACGCATTTGTCGTCTGTCTGGCTGGCGCTCAGCATACGCTGGTTGTATTACTACGTTTGTTTACAACATGGTTCGCTTCGTTGCCGTATAGGTGAAACAGAACTCAGTACGTTTGCAAACTCCTAGACGATACTGGGTTTGACACATGGCATATTATGCATGTCAGTGGCCATGTAAACGATGCAAGCGTGAAAGGCTACTCGAACCAGCCGTAAACGAGCCAACAACGGCAGCTTGCTGTCATCATGGATGTAAAAACCGGAAGTGTCTACGGACATACTACGGAGCCATTCAAAGTCTCGGTCCAAGGTCAGCTACTACCAACAATCATGACGACCGTGGACTCTCCGTTGATCTAACATCTCGGCCACCTTATTCTGATGCATTGACTGTAATCGGAGACAACTTTCATTCATCGTTTTTTCTCCATGTCTGTGATTTTACTTGCCTTGTTCTCGATATCGCGACGGTACCGAAACCCTCCAGATATGTTTGTCAACATGTACCTTTCAAGCACCCGTTTACGTCAAGTTTGTCTTTTCGCCGAAATAAAATAGCTCTTCTCAAGAAGCCATCGAAAATTAAATTTATAGACACAATTATTATTGAAATATAAACATTTGAATAACAATGTTGAACTCTGTTGATATCGTTAGCAATGAATGCTGTACTACTAGCGACATAATAATGATCGTATTGATCAGCTGATACCATGCAGCTCGCTGATCATACTGATGTCGATTCAAGAACATTCCGTTTTCTCCATCTCTGGCATTTCACCGTGTCGACTTTTTGAATGGCATGATATTTAAAGGTGATGTTTCAAGTTTGATATAGACGGTAGGGATGCAGTTACTTTTCATTTCCTTCGAAATACATCGTTTTTCAATTCAAAATGAACCGTGAAAGTGCTGGTCATTTTTTGTGCTGAACGTGCGTGTTCAGTGCAGTGCACTGTGCAGTGTGGATTCAGGGCCGATCATGCTGGACGACGCTCACTGGCTTCAAACTCAGTTTAAATTTCCTTTTTATTCGTTTTCTACAACTACAAATTCACTGGCATTGCCAAAACTATAAAATAATAGCAATAATGCACCCCCTCCGGCCCATAATGGACTCAAGCAAACTTTGCACTTCATAATGTACTCGGCTTCGCCTCGTACATTATGTCGTACAAAGTTTGCTTTCGTCCATATGGGCCGGAGGGGGTGCATTATTGCTTAAATAAAGTACTTACATTAATTTGAAGTGATAAAGTAAGATCTTATCGTTTTTTTTTCATCCCCAAAATCACAGTTGTTTGGTGGCCGCACTCGTGATATGGAATCACGTTTGAATAAAAAGAATTTTCTACACAACACCTTAATGTTTATGAAATTTTGCTTTCCCAAAACTAAAGTTTGGTAGATACAAAGTATGAGAGACAAAACTCTATTTTTGGCTGACTAAGCTTTTCAATTTTGACAGCATAACTTTAATTTAAGCCGACAAAACTATTATCACGAGAAATAATATAATTCTGGTGGACTCATCTCTAATTTCGGCATATACAAATCGCTAATTCTCTAGCATACTTTTGCGTAATTTTATTTTCAAGCACTTTTAAATCTTCAAAAAAGAACATTTCTATCTTTTGTGAGTCAACATTTAAAGTAATCTTTGCTTTTGCATTTGTAAGAATAAGTTTTAAATACTTAACAAAACCATCCTTCTGAAGACTGACGACTTAATCCATGAAAAGATTTGCCCTTTTTTTGAACAAGAGTAACTTTAAATAGCCATATTAATAGCTGTGTGATTTATTCAGAACACAATCTTAATACCTTGAAAACGGTAATTTCAGAGAAAAAAACATTTTCTTCCCAAACTAATAATTATTCAATGTTTTGCAGGAATCGTTTTCTTCCTGAAAATATATTTAATAATCTGAATAAATCTGTTGATTTTCGAAATAAAAAAAAATATTTATATTACATAGAAGTCTTCAAAAAATAAATGTTTCAAAATAAATGTTTGGCTAAGGGACTGTTATATTTTAAATTGACCAAATTTTCCGTAAGTGAAAATTTCCTTTTACAATTTCAATCCAGTTTGTAGTCGCAAAAGTTTTGTGAAGGCCTTCTCTGTGTTGTACCGACTAATAATTTTGTGAAGGCACGTTTTAAGGTGTTGGCACTCAAACTCTTCTTTGAGAATGCAATATACATTTTTATAAAATTCTTTTTTCTTCGGAAAAGAAGTGAAGTGAAGTTATCCTGCAATTTCCATATAAGAGGACGTTGTATGAGTACAAAAACTCATCAAACGGATAAGATGGCTCTGCTGCACTGAGCTGGCTTCCTTCATCTCCTTTATAGTCATACCGCTCGAGTAGTCAAGCGCTGTCCACTGCATTTTTTGTCCTTCGCCCACACTGTGGGACGACTAGAATCGCTAGAGTTGCACTAAACCTTTTGACCTAATTGCGTGTACGTAATACCGATGAAGTAAGGAACGGTTGTCTCGGAGACACTGCCTTATCATTGCCCAACTGTTTCGGATGTAAACTTGGGTGTTGCATCAACTTCCGCTGCCATTGAAAAATATGAAGACGCCGGAAAAATTCTCTTCTCAAAAATGTTACTCTGTCGAATTTGTAAGAGTTTGCTGCTGCATAAGAGGTACATTGTAGTTGAGCGCGCCCTCACATGAGTGAAACTAAATTGCGCCCTCAAGAACAGTAAGTTTGAGTGTTTCCTTCTTTTTTTTTTTGTTCTTTCCCGTATATTTGCACAATACAATTCAGTTTTGCCAAATACTGAAATTATATGGAAATGTAGAAAATGTATCTTAAAGGATTGATTTTGTTGTGTTCAGAAAATAATTTTGCTCTGTTAAAAAGTTTTATTCAAAGTATTTAAATTTGTTGCTCTGAGAAAATCTGTTTTCCTGTAGTGTATATCATAACATGCTTTGGGATACTGTACTTGCTGTTCAAAACAAAGTTGAGAAAGTCATTAAATGCTAGCTTAAGACATTAAGCCAATTTACAGGGACATTAGGAGAATATAAAAAACAAACACATAATAGATAAAAAATAAAAGATAAAATAACAGAAAGCAATCTTACATCACTGGACAATGCAAAGCAAGCAAACACATAGATGAAAACAACAACACAGGTTAACTTGTAGAGGTACTCACTTTCCAGCACATGCTGAAAGGTGGAAGCAGAAGTACTAGTGAATAAAATGAATGTTTAGATCAGCTTTGAAAATGTTTTGAAGTGGTTAAACATCTTAAAAGGGGGGAGTACTTTCTCAGACTAATTCTAGAGGCACTCACGCGAAAAATATAGTTATTTTGTAGCTGTCTGCTTCGTACATTAGAGATACACCTGAAAGTGTTTGCAACTCATCAACTGTGATGTCGTGGTTTTGTCTTACCAACGATTCACCGTATTAACCTTAAGACTCGACTGGAGCTGCGGCGTTACTGAGCCATTAAAATGATCGACGGTATCCTCATTCGATTCTTTGAAATAGCAATAGTTAGCGACTGTACACTTCGTTGGACATGCATGTCAAGATCTATCCGGTCATCGTTTTGTAAAAAATGCCATCAGAGCACGGCATCGATCACGATAGATCGGTCTGTGCACCGAAGCGTACGTCGCGGCGTGCATGTATGAACGGTACCAGTGCAAGAAAAAGTTCCCGAAGGTGACGAACAACAGGGGTCATATTGATTTCATACCTGTGCTAGCGTACATCTCACGATCCGGACCAGTTGATGGGATAAATATATGTATCTTCTGTGACCTTTTGACCTTTGTTTTTAAATTTTGTATAGCACGCTATAAATGTCAGCACGTACGATTCACATTCGTCTTCTGAACGAGCGAAGGCCAACTCAACAGGACCAGTTGATGAGATAAATATATGTATACTCTGTGACCTTTTGACCTTATGTTTTTAAATTTTGTATTGCACGCTATAAATGTCAGCACGTACGATTCACATTCGTCATCTGAACGAGCGAAGCCAACTCAACAGGTGGTACTGCTGACCTTTACTGCTCTACACTTTGAAGCCAAATATAGGAGCCGTATCCAAAAATTGGGTCAGACAGCCGTGGTACATAACCTTTACGCCACCGACTCATTTATCAAAAGTGTGAACAGGTTCACTGTGTGACTTTTACAACTTAGATTTGGTCTCAGTGAAGAGTCCATATTATTGATCAGGAGGTTTTTGATAACTCACATGACACCAAACATTGCTTAAAATCAAGAATATTAGGCCAAGTCTTACGTATCAGTGATTGTTATCCTGCTCTTGGCTGCTATCTGACGAAACACCTCGCACTGGCCCCCCGACATGTTTCAACAATGAGAGTCTGACTTACGCCACCAATCTACCAATTATTTACACAAACTTAACACTGTTTACACACAATATGGCGGCGAAGAAACGCGTTGCAATCGTTGGCGCTGGAGTCGCTGGCTTGGTCTCAATCAAAAGTTGTCTTGAAGAAGATGGACTTGAACCAACATGTTTTGAAAGGCACGACAAACTTGGTAAGCATACATTGTATAACCTTTTTTGGAATAGCGATGACCGTCAGGTGAGCAGCCAAGACCAGTAATTTACGTTTATGTGCTTGGAGTGACAAGCCAATGCGCCTCTACCATAACTGTTTAATACGGTAGGTTTTCAATCGGCTTCGAACTAAAAACATGCAGCAGCCTGAGAAACTGGCAGAGAAACCAGAGACAGAACCAAACCCCCACTCTTAAAAAAGAGTGGTTCAACAGCCGAGCTAAGTTGTTACCCATCGACACGTTGTAGAGTTCACACTCACGCTCGTACACTCACAATCACACAAATTTTATCGAAGCAATGAATGCATTGCCTAAACTGGGCGATAAAGAGCCTCGGGGACAATTCTGTCCACCAGCAGAGCTATTAACCCAGGGAAAAAAACAGGGGTGTTACTCCAATAGCAAAGGTGTACGGGAATGTGCCGCCCGAGTGGGTCACTTTTTCACTAAAAATGCCTAAACATGGGTAGATTTTTCATTCCTCAAAAACCCCACACATGAATTGATAACAAAGAAAATGTCCCGTTCTTTGGAAAACCTTCAAATGCAACAGAAAAATGGAGAGAATTCCTAGAATTTGTCAAGCAAAATCCTTAACATGGGTCGTATTTTTCGAATATTAATTGGTAGATATTTTCAACTCAGGAAGCACACATATATATGGAAATTTTCTATTTTCTACCCGGGGGGGGGGGGGTGGTTAGAAAAAACGGCAACTTCTTAATAGGGTTCGAACTCACGTTAAAATATGCTTAGCTGGAATCCGGCAATCTCATTGGCAGGAGCCGGGGTTTACATCCTCAATAATAAGACCTGCGCGCCGCGTAACATTTTTGACCTCGCGCAAGTTTACGGCTCGAGATTGATCTTCATTGTTAAATTTTAGTCTAGTGCAGCTCGATCAGCCAACAAATGAAGAGTTGGTGTAAGCAGAGACGATCATTCGTTCGGTGATTATTTCCCCCCGAGGTCTTATATACGCAACCAAATACCATTGCTTGCCGTTTATAACCTCTAAACATATGACAGCCAATCACCTACTAGCAGAGAAGCCACAGATAAAACCGCTAGGCCAAATCCCCACACTTTAAAAGGAGTGGTTCAATAACCGACCTAAGTTGTAACAACTTCTCTAACTGCGATCCCTCCACTCGGAGTTAATATATTTCAAAAAACGGAAAGGATTACGTATAGTTCAAGCAGGAATCGTCTATTAGGTAGAGTTATGTATATTTCAAAAAAAATCCCACAATTTTAAGGATTTGTTGATAAAGATCATACACATTTCTGACTTGGTGTAACATCAGCAAAAACTCAGCTAATGTTTCATCAGCTAAACCGCTCTGTTTGTCCATGACGACGATTGGCCGATTTTGAGTCGTCCCCTTATAATTTTATATGCAGAAACATTATCATTTCTTCTTTCTGTCACAAAGATTCTTGCTTAAAAACGCAACTCCACTATGTAGAAGGCGGCAAGGCCATGGCGATACTCATAGTGTAAGAGAACTCTGAAGAGGTTCAGTATATGCTGATTTTTTTACTTAATCGATCGCAAAAGGTCACATATACTCACAAATTATCATCGTGTGTATCTTTGCAATCCAGAAAATGACGCGACTTGAAGAGTATTTTTTTAGGATTTTCGTGCTTTGGTGGAAAAAAACTAGTCCAGACATGGGTTGCGGTTTAGTAGTCGCTGCCAATTAAACATTGGCGTAAAATTGACGCGCTAATCAGTCGCGTATTTATGAAGTCCCCGTCGTGTTGTCATTGTAATTAGCAGTGATGACGTAAATCGCCTTGTCTGGCTTCTGTGCAAATATGTAGTGGATACTGAATAAAGATGCCCATTTGCATTTTGCCGTAGCCTATAAACACTAGCAGCCCAATCTTTGTAGAAACAATTGAAGCAACCAACCTCATACAAATTGCATGGTTTTTTGTTGTTCAAACAAGATTGCATTTAACTTCACTATCAACACAATCAAGAATATTGCTTTGCACTGTCGCAAAATAATATACAGAGTCATGTTCCCCCTGTGTGGATGGAGTGACTATGAAATAGGTCTTCTCTTTTTGGAAACTTTAGTGGCCCTGAAAAAGGGCCATTTGGTTTTGTTGTCCTTGGAGAACTGTTTCATGCATATACCCAGCGATGTCCGACGTACCGAATCCACGGCAAGTTCGGATACAAAAATGGGACGAGCGAAGTCACGCATAAAAGCATCACTTCGCGTCACGTAAGGACAATGCAATCGACAAGCATAGGCTGTTGTTTTCTGGAAAGGTAGTATCTCTTGCCACGCCATGCAAATCCACGATCTAGTATATTTCAGAAATTTCTGCACAGCCGCAGTCGAACTTGTGCGTTTTCAGCCCTCCTCGTTGTCACAAAAGTCAACAGAATTCGATAAGCTGCTAGAGACGCATCGGTAGTAGTTAACCCTAAAGTCGGTATATATCTTCTTGCTGCTTAAAACACGTCCAAGGGGCTGATGATTACGCTACTGGTTACAGCAATGAGAACCTGAACTATTATCAAACGATTACAATTATTGCGTGTTCCAAATCATTACAAAGGCTTGTATGAAGCACAGGGGGAAACAATTTACGTGTTTTATTTTCACTTTTGACAACATTTTAACATAACCCGAACAAACAAACGTTACAAACTAAAAACACACTGTCCTTCCGGTAAGCATTTCTGCATCGTTGTCAAAAAGTCACCGCGCGCACAAGTGTGTCATTCTAGAGTTGACATATATATATATTATCCCAACTGAGTAGTTGACACAGCATAGATTCCTCTGATAAGCACCTCCATGTTAAGGACATAGGGAGTCCGTATATATTTACGTGCACATCAAGATGTAAAGAGGTCGGCGCGTCTAGCCACAACTGTTTACTTAAGAACAACTCTCAGTGACAAAAGCGATCCGCGTGACCCAAATTATCTCTACAAGGTGAGGCTTAGGGACGTCTCTGAGGGTCATCTCAGGGTCGAACTGGCAGCCACAACCGTGACCTTACGATGACTCGCATAGACGAGGCATACATTTAGTCCCAGATAGCTGCGCTTCTGAAGCTACCTATTTCGAAGCCTGTAAGGCAACATAATTCTGCTAAATATTGTATAAAACCAAAATTGCGGCTTCAAGGTAAATTTTACAAGGTCTCATACCAAGTGTTCCTCCATAACGTTCTCAAAACAATAAAAAACCTGGAAGGTAAAAGTTACACCCTTCGATCCCGCGGAAAACAGCGACGCGTCGCACCTTGGTATTGCAATGGTCGGGAGTCTGAGACGATAGACTTCGACTTGCAACATGTATGTAGCAAATATGCCTAGCATGGAGGTAAAAATTACAGAAGTTGCGTGGGGATGTGATTTAACCTTGTAGTTGAGACCGCATCATCCATTCAATTTTAAAGACTACATCTTATCGACAAGACGTCATTGTAGCCCATCTCAGTGTAGGTTTACGTTCAAAATCAGATTATTTATTTGTGTCCAATCATGAACGGTCGGTGCATACAAATTTAATAAAGAATGATTATCATTCGAGCTTCTTTATTGTTGCATCAGAGCGAAGTCCAATATCTCTTCTCAGTGGCGGCTCGATGTCACGCAGTGTCAACGTCAAACCTTCCGAGCGCAGGTTTGATGTCTGCAATGCCTAAGCCAGACCACAGGGCCCCTCTCCACATACTGCATGGGCGAGACCATGTCAGAGCACGACTGTTCCTTGGAAAATGCTGGCATTATATCTGCAAGCATTAGCAGAGGTGGGAAATGGTTGCGAGAAATTATGTAACTAACTTTACCGCATATTTAACATTGTAACTAAGCAAGTGTTTGCCTGGGAGGATTATCACTAATGCGAGAATAGGGGATTGAAAATTGATCCTTTAAACGGAAGTTACAGGACCGTGGGCACACAATAGGGGATAACTGACGACGCAGCAATTTGCATAAACTGGGCGGGGGTCCTTGAATTCTCGTTTAAGCGGGGGTTTGTCAGGAGATCAACACTATCTGTTACACACTGGCTTGATTTGAAGCATGTCGGGACTCAAAAATACCTCAGACCAAGTTGAGACAAAATGTTGAAGGTTTTTCAGGTCATAGTTGATTGACATGTTGAGGAGACTTTCGCGCCTCTTTTCACGCAAAGAAATTAGTTCGTTCTTACACATCAAAGGAGAGACAGAGTCGTTCTCACTCTCTGCACCGTAACTTTCTCATCAAACAATTAAGAACCTGCTTCCAAATGTGCCAAGCCACAGAGCATTTCATTATCACCATCTGTGTCGATATCAGAATTGCATGCGTTATCCGCTGAACTCGATTATATTCCGTGGCCCGGAGAACCAGGGCATAAATCCCCTCCAACATCGCGTCCGCCCAACAGTCAGTGCGAACACTGAGTGGAATACAGCCTTTTATAGTACAAGAGGATGGTGAAGTAGTATTTGTATCCCGTGTAGTTGCTAAATTGAATGAAAAAATCGTAGACAGTATTTCCTCTTACAATTTGGCAACATAGACAACGCTGGCAGCGTCCAGCAGCATGCCACGAGTCGACAGACTATGTCAAGGTGACCCGGCGCCAGTCACAGAAGGGACAGCGAGTACCTTAGGTGACGTCATTGAGGTGACATTGCCGATGTTACATTAATGGTGACCTGTACTTAGCGAGATGAACTTTGACCGAATGCGATACAGCAGAGGAAATAATAGAGATATTATACTACAAAACGTACCTCTATAAGTTATGTCACTCATGTATACTGGAACTTTCATTATGTGAGAAGTAGATGACAAATTCGAACTTCGATAATTAGATTCACCACGCTGTAATGCAAGAAACAGTCTATATTCTCATCCTTAACATAAACTTTTCTATGATTTGTGCTATTTTGGCCTTGCTTATCCGGTTACGAAATAACGGAGTCACTAGCCGGCCTTTTGGCACTGTTATAAAGGAAAAACAAATTGCGTATTGTGCTTCACTAATTGATTATTGCTTGTAATATTTGTCACGAATCGACTGACTGTCAACGTGATCAACGGAAACAAATAACAAAATGGCAGTTTATGGAGCGAGGCTTTGAAACGATGTACCGATCGTTGGACCAATGTTCTAAAGTATTCGCAAACAGACACATATCTACCGTACCGTCTTAGTAAAACGAAATGCAGCACGGCTGTGAATGGACATATTCCCATAGGATTTTATCGGGCAGTAACGAAAACTCAATGGATGGTACGATCACTGCCTGATTTTCAGCTTTCTTTGATCCGTCGACATCGGCATGGTTATACCGATAATGTCTTACGCGTACTTCCACTGAAATAGCATGAGAAATTTTCATCAATTGTTGTGACCGAAAAAACCTGAAAATAGGATCCCTATGATAAGTCATGACAAAATATCATTTTTTTTAAATTTAGCACACTGACTCACGTGCATTTCATGTTCTTTCTTGTCGTGACATGATATTGTAACGCCACACTAGGCTAAAGACGATGGCTTTCGATGAAAATTCCGATTAGATTACAAAATATTGTCCTCAAAAAAGCTATGGTCCTTTCGCATTTTGTAAAATGAATGATGTCCTCTAAAAGCCCCATGGCCATTGGTCATTCAAACACAGGACTAAATCTTCTGAGTGTGACCTTGCTATCCGTTCGAGCTGTAAATCTTATTTGCTGGGCCCTCCAAAACGTGAATCACGTGTATGTGGTGGAAACTTTCAAGCCACTCTCAAGATTATTTATAAACAATACAGTTTTAGTCAGAAAGCATTTTTGCGATGTTAAAAGCGACTTGCTTTGATTTCAACTATTCAGCTTCATTTTTCTGAACAACCAATTTTCGGCTGATTTCTAGGTGGTCTCTGGAATTACTCACCCGAGCTACGGCCTGGACAGGGAACCGCCCTCTACGACAGTGTTGTTACCAACGACAGCAAAGAAATGATGACATTTTCAGATTTCCCCCATCCAAAAGAAAACCCACCATGTCTGCCTCACTCCATGGTACTTCGTTATATCCAAAACTATGTGGCACATTTTGATCTTGAGAAGCACATTCGGTTCAACACAAACGTAATCGACGTACAACGCAACAACGATGGCAAGTATTGGAAGTTACAGATCAAGGACAAGGATGACAAGCTTTCCACTGAAGAGTTTGATTACGTCATGATTTGCACAAGTGTTTACAACAGGGCTGTTATTCCTTCATACCCTGGGATGGAAAACTTCAAGGGAATTAAAATACATGCAAATAAGTATCGCGAACCTAGTAAATTCAAAGGAAAGAGGGTTATAGTCATCGGTAAGTTACACATCCATATCCAAGCAAGCATAAGTAATAAATGTATCATCTCTAAGAACATCTCAACAATGATAAAATCGACGAACATCAATAATGAAACTAACATCGACCAAAACGAATGAGAAGTTAAATCATATTAAATGAGTGATATACATTGTGTTCAAAAAGTGAGACATTAAATAGTAGTGGCACGATTACTTTTTCTTTATTTCCACCAGGTGGATGTCATACGGCTGGGGAAGTATCGTCGGAAATTGGAAGGAATGGCGGTGAGGTAAACACACAGAGATTTAAAAGATAAATATCGGCTCCAGTGAATGTCGAGTGGACATTTTGCTAAAGTTTTCTGACAAACTCGGCGCAAACAATGCATGGATTTTTCAATACATCACGCAAATGCGTACTTAGTACCTTATGTCGATAGAAAGGCCACAGTTATTCCAAAGTATTGTGGTGATTCCACCAATTAAGTATGTTTGGTACCTATTACTCGAGTTTCACACATAAACGCGATCGTCAGATAGGTAGATTTTACTACGATAAATACTACCTATCTGACGATCGCGTGTATGCGTGAAACTCGAGAACTAGGTACCAAACATACTTGATGTGTTCTCATATTTCTTGTAGTATTGTTCTGCATCCCTACATCGAGCACTTTACCCCCTGAGAAGATAAAAACAAGTTTTGATATATATATATATATATATATATATATATATATATATATATATATATATATATATATATATATATATATATAAATAAGTGAAAGCTTATTTTAGAGCAGCTACTCTAACATTCTGTCTGAAGATTGCAGGATGCATGAAACTTAAGTAAAAGATATCATTACGTTGTACTTGAAGTAATTTGTGTTATTATATATTTATGATGCTCAAAATGACTAAGTAGATCCTTGTCATGTACCACTGTTATCACTATATCATCGAAACGTAGTTTACCATAGACAAGTCCCCATCAAAATCTGAAAGTTTTCTGACAAGCGAGAAGGTATATGAGAAATTTTAAAATGTTAAACGACGACGGACAGTAAATTTTCTCAGCTCAACTCTGCATCACCAACAGTAAACCCAATACAAGATGCTGTGCTGAATTGCGGCCGCTTGGAATTTCAAAATTAAATCTTGGGTAATATGTTCAGTATCTTTAGTATTAAAACTTTCGCATTTACCCTGATTTTATTTCTTGATTTTGAAATATTGTATTGTATTGTATTGAGCAAAGTTTGAGCAATAGTTTAAGTGTTCTCTGTCGAGAAGCACATTAATTCACATTTTAACTTGCGTTTAAGGTATACCTCAGCATGCGGCATGGAGTATGGTTTTTTCCTCGAATCTGTCAGGATGGTTTACCCTACGACATCCATCTGTTCTGTCGTTCTGCGTATAAATCTGCATCACACCAGATCGCACTGATAGAGAAACTATGTAAAACCAGAGTCAGTGACCATAGAAAATTTGGTTTACAAGTAAGTATGAACAGGAATACCACTTTTCAATAGGGAGCATTGGGACGAAGGTGTTGGTATGTGGTAAACAGTTCCATATTCCAGGTGGGACAGAAGGTATAGTTCATGAAGTAAAATTTGTTTCCGTGGCGACATTTAGAGACAAGTTCTAACCTTCTGTTGCTCGGACTCTTCTTGTCAGCCTTAATATTGCGGTTTTTTCTGAGAGGCACAAATTGCATCGTTTTTTTTCGTTGGCGTATGCTCTTGCTCTTATGACGATGGGCCAGCTGATATTCAATGGTAATCCACTTTGTTTTAGTTTCCATGTGTGTTTTGAAAAAAAGTTGCTATTTTCGTGTCCCCTGTGATTGAATGAATACCTGTGGTTGGTGTAACGGCTTTTGATCTGAATGTTGATTCTGTTAGTCCGTAGGAGAATTCTTTTTTCTGCTTTCCGTTAGACTTTTATATTACATATTGTTATGTAGGTCATTCCCCCCACACTCATCATGACCTGAGTTCAATTAGTCTAGAACATTCTCAAGGTCACTGCCCTTGATGACCTCACAACCTTGAATTCAATTAGTCATGTTTGGAATGTTCTGGAAAGTTGATTAGTTGTGTAAGGGAGATAATTTTAGAACAGTAATTAGCATGTCAATAAAAGTTCTAGATTGTTCTTATATGCCTTTATAAAAGGGACGTGCACAGCTTCCAGTCAGACTTTTGGGATCGTGTCTCTTGTGTGTTACTAAACTCCAGCAGTAGTCATTCTCAAGACTTTTCAAGACCTTCACTGTCAACGCTGGATTTATACTGTGGACTTTGTGCAGCTTCAAGCCTGCAAGCCAAAGGACTGTTCATTCATCCGACTGACTGTTACAACTCTGAGACTGGAGCTTTGCCGTCCCAGCTGAGATAAGTAGTCTGTACACTTTTAAAGCTTGTACTCTATCCCTGACTTAGCAATTAGTTTTATTTTCGTAATAAATTTTGTTTAAACGTTAACTGCTGAGTTCACCCTTTTGTTCGTTTCTCTGCACGTAACAAATTGGGGGCTCGTCCGGGATACGAATATTTTGAGCCGTTTGACAACATTTTGCCTACCTTTTCAAAACTACGGTATACTGTGAACTCAGCGAAATTCAATCATGGCGGAATTCAAGCCAGACGAATTTATGGATGACCTTGATCAGGACACATTTAATTCCCTCAGAAAAGACAACCTCATAGCACTGGCCAATTTCCTTAAAGTAGATGTCAAAAGATCTATGCGCAAGCGAGAAATACAGTTCAAGATTGCAAAACATTTAGTTAATTCTGGCCATTTTGAGGAGTCTGCCTTAAAAGATTATGAGCCTGAGTCTTCCTTCGAACTCAAAAAATTGGAATTAGAAATACAGGCAGATTTCGAGCTAAAAAAATTGGCATTAGAAAAAGAAAAGAATTACAAATGAAAGAAAAAGAATTACAAATGGAAAAGGAGAGACAGGCATTAGAAAAAGAAAAAATACAAATGCAGTTAGAAATGGAAGAAAGACAGAAAGAGAGGGAATTGGAAATGAAAGAAAAAGAATTGCAAATGGAAGAAAGACAAAGGGAGAAAGAAAGAGAGGAAAAAGAAAAGGAAAGAGAATTAGCAGAACACCGACTGCAGTTAGAAATAAAACGTTTAGAGCTTGGACAGTCAGGAAAATTCTTCCCTTCAGACAAGTTTGACATCACTAAGCATTTCAGGTTAGTTCCCCCTTTCCAAGAAAAGGATGTTGATAAATATTTCCTTCATTTTGAGAAAGTTGCTCAGAGTCTGAATTGGCCTAAGGAGTCCTGGTCTATGCTTTTGCAGAGTGCTTTGGTGGGTAAAGCCAGAGAAATTTACATTCAGTTGTCAGTAGAGCAGGCTTCAAATTATGATTCTGTGAAGGAATTAATTCTCAAGGGCTATGAGTTGGTGCCTGAAGCTTACCGTCAGAAATTTAGGGATTGTGAGAAGGTGAAGGATCAAACTTATGTTGAATTTGCTCGAACAAAAGAACAACTGTTTGATCGTTGGTGTTCTTCGGAAAGGTCAGTCAGAATTATGACAAATTACGACAGCTTGTTTTGATTGAGGAATTTAAAAGGTGCATCCGGAGTGACATCAAGACGTTTATCAATGAACAAAAGGCAGATACATTGAGGTTGCTGCACGTTTGGCCGATGATTATTCATTGACCCACAAATCTTCATTTCTCAGCAAACCATCCCAGTCCTTTTCATACAGAAACAATGCAGGTAAATTTAACTCCTCCTTTTCATCCAAGAATTTTTCAAAGGACAGTAGGAAATCAAATGACAACAGTTCACAAAATTCAAGTAACACTTCCACATCATCAGATCCCAAGTCTCAATCTCCTTCTGACAAACAGTTCGGTACACTTTCTTGTAATTATTGTAAGAAAGACGGCCATTTAATGTCAGATTGTTTCAAATTGAAAAGAAAACGTGAAGGTCAAAGTGGTCAAAGTGGATCTAAGCCCACCGGCTTTATTTCTTCATCAACTCAATTAGAGTCTAATAATGTGTGCAACACATTTTTTGAGGTTAAACCCCTCTCATCCCCAATTAATGAGGTCAAGGTCAATTCTTCTCAAGATAGCATTATGGGTATTTTCGAACCATTTATTCATGATGGTTTTATATCACTTTCTAGTGATTTTCTTCCGCTACCCCTGTCAAAATTTTAAGAGATACCGGGGCTTCCCAGTCTCTTTTGTTGGCAGATACCCTGCCGTTTTCTGAAAAGTCATTTTCAGGTTCTAAAGTTCTTATTAAGGGGGTAGATTGTAATGACTACATTCCTGTTCCTCTCCATAATGTCTATTTGTCTTCGGACTTTGTTTCTGGACCTGTGGCTTTAGGTATTAGGCCTTTTTTGCCTTTTGAAGGGATTCACCTTCTTCTTGGAAACGACCTTGCTGGGGACAAGGTCATTACTAATCCACTTGTGACTGATAATCCTAGTTTAGATCAGGATCCAGAGCCAATTGAACAAGAGATACCCGATTTATTTCCTTCATGTGCCATTACTCGAGCCATGTCAAAGAAAACTTCCGAGAATCAAAATACTCTCAAAATAATGTCACAGATGTTGACTTAAATGACACCTTTCTCAGTCAGGTGTTTGACACGGATCATTCCGTTATCCCTCGTGGATTTGAAACTTCCAGTAAAACTTCTGCTGACCAAAGTCAGACATTTTCTAGATCAAATCTCATTGCAGAACAACACAAAGACCCAGATATTTGTCTTTGTTTGACAGGGTAGATGATGAAGGTAAAACTTCAGATAGCTCTGTTTCCTATTATACAAAATCTGGTATTCTCATGCGTAAATGGAGACCTCCAGATGTTTTGGTTGATGACGATTGGGCTATAAAACATCAAATTGTGATTCCAAAGCCCTATCGTGCTGAAATATTGCGCCTGGCCCATGAAACGCCCTGGCTGGTCACTTAGGAGTCAGGAAAACTTATCATAAAATTCTCAGTCACTTTTATTGGCCTAATCTCAGGCAGGACGTAGCACATTTCTGTAAAACTTGTCACACATGTCAAATGGTAGGAAAGCCGAATCAGACCATTCCAAAGGCCCCTTTACAGCCAATTCCTGCATTTCAAGAACCATTTAGTAGGATACTAATAGACTGTGTTGGGCCCCTACCAAAAACAAGATCAGGAAATGAGTACATGTTGACAATTATGTGTACATCAACTCGGTTCCCAGAAGCCATACCACTGAGAAAATAAAGACAAAGACTATAGTGAGAGCTTTAGTCAAATTTTTCACTTTATTTGGCCTCCCTAAATGTGTCCAGTCCGATCAAGGCTCCAACTTTATGTCTGGAATTTTTCAACAAGTAATGGATCAGCTAGGCATTAAACAGTATAGGTCCTCCGCCTATCATCCAGAAAGTCAGGGTGCTCTTGAGCGATTTCATCAAACTTTGAAAAACATGATTAGGACCTACTGTTTTGACACAGAGAAGCAGTGGGATGAAGGAATTCATTTTCTGCTCTTTGCTGTTAGAGAGTCAATTCAAGAGTCTCTTGGTTTTAGCCCATTTGAGCTTGTATTTGGACATACAGTCCGTGGCCCACTTAAGCTCGTTAAAGAGAAATTCCTGTCAGACGATGATGATTGTCTGAATATTTTGCAATATGTGTCAGATTTTCGTACGAAACTCTCTAAAGCATGTGAATTAGCCAGAGAAAATCTTGAGTCATCTCAGCAGTCAATGAAAACCAAATACGATAAAAACACCTCAAAACGGAAGTTTGAACCAGGTCAAAAGGTTCTTGTTCTACTTCCAATTCCTGGCAAACCACTCCATGCTCGTTACTTTGGGCCATACCTAATTGATAAGAAACTGAGTGATTTAAATTACATCATAATAACACCTGACAGGCGAAAACAAAAACAGCTATGTCACATAAATATGCTTAAGCCATATTTGGATAGGGATAATCCTACTATAACTCAGCCTGTCAGTGCAGTCAGTTCAAACCATTATGAAGATAGTGATACTGAAACTGACTTGAGTGAAAATACTCTAAACTCAAAGCTGGGCTCGGTCAAGCTTCAGAACTCAGAAATCCTGGAGAAGCTGGAGTCTACAAAGTTGGCACACCTCCAGCCAGAACAACAACAACAGGTGAAAGAACTGCTCCATGAATATAAACACCTGTTTCAAGATGTTCCAACGAGGACAAACGTCATCTATCACGACGTTGATGTTGGGGACAGTAAGCCTGTAAAACAACATCCATACAGACTGAATCCAACAAAAGCAAAATATCTCCAGGAAGAAGTCAAATACCTGCTGGACAATGACTTTATTGAACCCAGTAAAAGTAACTGGAGTTCGCCGTGTATACTTGTTCCCAAATCAGATCACAGTTATCGTATGTGCACGGACTTTAGGAAGGTCAACACTTTAACAAAGACAGACACTTTCCCAATCCCGAGGATTGATGACTGCATCGACCGAGTGGGAAAAGCCAAGTATGTGACGAAATTTGACCTACTGAAGGGATTTTGGCAAGTCCCTCTGACGGATCGTGCTCGTGAAATATCCGCCTTTGTTACACCAGACGGATTGTTCCAGTACAAGGTGATGCCATTCGGAATGAAGAACTCTCCGGCAACGTTCCAACGGATGATCAACGACGTCATATCCGGGCTAGACGGGTGTGCAGCTTACGTTGACGACGTAGTCCTGTATAGTGACACCTGGGAGGAACACATCAAGCTCATGCGGAAGTTCTTTGAGAGACTGAGCAAAGCAATGTTGACTGTCAACCTTGCCAAATCTGAGTTTGGTTGGGCTAGGGTAACTTACCTCGGACATACTGTAGGACAGGGTGAGGTAAAACCTGTTGATGCCAAAATCAGTGCCATTTCAAGTTTTCCCATACCAAACTGCAAACGACAACTGATGCGCTTTCTCGGTATGGCTGGTTACTACAGAAAATTCTGTCCAAATTTCTCCACAATTACTGAGCCTTTGACTAACTTACTTAAAAAGAAGTAAAGTTTGTTGGTCAGAGCAATGCCAACAGGCATTTGATACACTTAAAGCCATACTGCAAAGTGCCCCAGTGTTGTCTGCACCAGATTTCACTTTGCCATTCAAATTAGCTGTAGATGCTAGTGATACGGCTGCTGGTGCTGTTTTATTGCAAGAGGATAGTCATGGTATAGATCATCCTGTTTGCTATTTTTCACGCAAATTTAACAAATCTCAGAGAAACTACTCTACAATTGAAAAAGAGTGTTTATCTTTGATATTAGCTTTACAGCATTTTGAAGTTTATGTTACTTCTTCAAATCAGCCAATAGTGGTTCATATTGATCACAACCCTCTTGTTTTTCTGCAGAAATTTAAAGGCAAAAATCAGAGATTGCTAAGATGGAGTTTAATGTTACAGGAGTTTAATCTTGACATTAGACATATCAAAGGCAGAGACAATTTAATTGCAGACTGTCTCTCTCGTATTTAGAGTTTATTGTTGTTCACTTTCAAGAAATTTTACTTTAGAGTAAAACAAAATTTGAGTACTTAAATCCTCTTTAAGATTACATTTGTAAAAGAAAGATTTTTCTTTGAAAAATTTTCTTTTTGAAGAGGGGGTGTGTTATGTAGGTCATTCCCCCCACACTCATCATGACCTGAGTTCAATTAGTCTAGAACATTCTCAAGGTCACTGCCCTTGATGACCTCACAACCTTGAATTCAATTAGTCATGTTTGGAATGTTCTGGAAAGTTGATTAGTTGTGTAAGGGAGATAATTTTAGAACAGTAATTAGCATGTCAATAAAAGTTCTAGATGTTCTTATATGCCTTTATAAAAGGGACGTGCACAGCTTCCAGTCAGACTTTTGGGATCGTGTCTCTTGTGTGTTACTAAACTCCAGCAGTAGTCATTCTCAAGACTTTTCAAGACCTTCACTGTCAACGCTGGATTTTATACTGTGGACTTTGTGCAGCTTCAAGCCTGCAAGCCAAAGGACTGTTCATTCATCCGACTGACTGTTACAACTCTGAGACTGGAGCTTTGCCGTCCCAGCTGAGATAAGTAGTCTGTACACTTTTAAAGCTTGTACTCTATCCCTGACTTAGCAATTAGTTTTATTTTCGTAATAAATTTTGTTTAAACGTTAACTGCTGAGTTCACCCTTTTGTTCGTTTTCTCTGCACGTAACAATATGTCACTTGGCATTATTCACGAAGAACCGTTTTCCTTCTTTCGGCAATTACAAGCTTTCTGTGTAGCATCATTCTCGTGAAATTCTCCTGTTGATACTGATGTTTTTATGCACCTCTAGCTAATTTGGATGTTGTTTTTGTTCAATATTGTCTGTAGTTTAGAGTCTCTTGGTAAGTGTTTGTCAATCAGCCTGAGGAAGCTTTCCCGACGTTGGTTCAGGCATTCTTGCTGTGTGGCGTGTTGTACCAAATGCTGTTCCTTTAATATGTCTGCGTATCTTGGTTTGTAAACTAAGTCAGTTACTTATGTATCTCCAGGCAATCCTAAAGTACACATTGCATTGCGGAGTTACGCTTAGAACACTTTCTCAGCCGGCCAGTACAATTTAACTTACACATATATACACACTGACATAAACGTACATATTTAGAGAGTTCGATAGAGAGGGAGAGGGGCAGACAAACATACAAACAGGCAGACATAGATAGATAGATAGATAGATAGATAGATAGATAGATAGATAGATAGATAGATAGATAGATAGATAGATAGATAGATAGATAGAAATAGATGGATAGACAAAATAAAAATCGACATTTAGTGGCAGAAAATGACTGGCATGAAACTTGTGAATATCTTTCGTCACTGCTTCATGTTTGTATCATCAATACTTATTATAATTTTCATTCATTTTGGAGGGGTTCTGTCTTGTTTATGTATATTTCCTCATTACCTTTTGAGCGGTCATATTAGCCTGATCAATACCAATCTTTCAGAATTAATGAGGCCATTCTGATATACCTGATTTCAGTGTAATAAATTATGCAAATTATACTCACAAAAGATCATCACTACTCAAAACCGAATAAACGTCTATGACTTTATTCCGATCCGTGAGATTAATTAGGAAAAAAAATTATTCATACATTAAGTTCATCCGATATGTATACGAAAATCTTACTTTTATATAACCTCGTTTTAACATTCACTACTGTTATATACTTGTGGACAAAACATCTTCAACGAGTCTCATTAAATTTTGTGTAGCTGTTGTCGATTTATATTTGGATTTTCAGGCATATTTGATTATGTTACATATGTACATTTTACAAGCCAGGCACACCAGAAACTTATCAGTTCTTGCCATTCCAAAACTGAATACAAATGTTCCTGAATTTTACAGGCTGCAAGAGTTTTTTGGGCGCAGTGTACGTGATAGAAACAGGATTGAAATCTTCAAAGTTTGATTTAGTTTGTGATCTATTTATCACCACAGTTGTGTTAGGCGATAATATGCTCTAGAAAGGAGCATCAAAATAGTTGAGATGTTTTGACATGTACACTAGTTTTTTGCAATTATTTTGAGCTTATGCAATTCTTTAGTTGCGACTGAAAGTTGTTTGGAACAGCCCTTATACTGCAAATTTGAAAATCTATCTACCTGCTAGTTTTTCCGTTTCCACTCTAAACCTGGGCGAGCCTCTTGCTACCAATTGAGCTCCGCACAGCCCGGCCCTCTTACCACAACATGATGGTGCTTTCTCTGGCTGTACCCTAAGAAATTGAATGTATTGTCCGCCAATTTTATGGTATGCTACAAGATACCGAAAATTTTCGCTGATTTTTCATTCGGACTATGACCACAAATCTATGAAGAAAAATAATAAATGAAGTCAGAAGATGAAGATTCATTCATTTAAAGTCAAGTTAAGTTCTTGAAACACCATAACTTTATAATCAACACATAAGATGACCGCAGAAAGTAAAATGTGCATGCAGATGCACTGTACCTATAAATACAAACATATTATCGCACTACAGAGCAAAGAGCTGTACCCTCCGTGGAAACTACTGATGGTAAATGATGAAATGCAAGATAGACTTGCACAAGGTCATATCAAACCAATGGTAGAAATCGAAGAGTTCAAGGGAAATGACGTCATTTTCAAAGATGGTACCACTCTAGAGAATGTAGATGCAGTCATCTTCGCGACGGGATATGAGTTTGCCGTGCCAATAATCGAAGACTCGTGGCTTTATGGTAATTCAATATTTAGAATTTTCCAATAGTATTATACAGGGCTCAGCCCTTGGTGTCGCGCCAGGGGTTAAGATTGGCAATGTTATTTGTATTTGATAAAGTAGAATTAATTGTTACTTCATATACGTTTGTGTGACAACTATGCCCAGTTTCCCTCTGATGAAAGCAGTTCACGTACGTACACGACGTCAAACCCTGCAGCAGTGCAGGTATAGATTTTCTGTAATGTGTAAAAATGTTGGACAAAAATTGGCAATTTTTACCATGATAACAGCCTATTGTGTTAAACAAGGGACGTATTATGCCATCGTTACCATTGCAATGGTAACCGCACTGCCCACCTTCCACTTGCAAGCTGAAAACTGGAGCGTTCCGTCTAAAAACTGGCAATTTTGAATCTAGTTATTGACACAGGGGGCGCTTTTCTAAAATTCAATCCCAGCATTCTTTGCGTATGCCCCCGTTCATATGCACGACAGTTTTCTCCCATTTTCTATTTTTTATGCGTGATATTAACGATATTTTGTATCAGCGACAAGGTGGATAATAACACTTACTGGCTAACAAAAGATAAATTTTATAAATGGCATGTTATAAAATAATAATTTGCACGTTTTGTATTTGTTTATTTACGAGTACTCAAAAAAACATGGCGGCGCCCATGAAGGTAGGGTACACTTCCGGTTAGTCGCATAGTATATTATGAATATGCGCATGCGTAGTCAGTAAGCCGCTGGCGCGACTATTATAGCTATTTGACTCTGAAAAAAACCAGTAGGTCTTTTCTCCTTTTCGTGCAAAGCTCTCTGTTTTACAAGGTGTATGTTTTTTTTCTGTATTTTCCATTCACAGACGAATCTGACAAAGCTGAGTTTTACAAGTACATCTTCCCAGTACGCTTAGAACATCCTGAAAGGTTGGCGTTGATAAACATGTTGCATACTGTTGGGTCGCATTGGCCAGTTGCTGAGCTACACGCCCGGGTCGCAGCAAGGGTCTTTGCTGGGAATATTGCACTGCCTGACAAAGCAACAATGAGAAAAGATATTGAACAGAAGATCCAGTATGAGAAAAGAAAGTTGTATCCCGTAAGCATTTATATACGCTAACATGTGTTGATGTGCTCATTATTTTTTTTAGCCTGCAATGTATGACAGGGAGTAAAAATGACAAACTACCACAAAGGAGGGATAAAATTGCAGCAAGTGCAAATTGATTCGATAAAATATTGAGCGACCAGCAGGAGATACATTACTTGTATTGAACCACTCTTTTTTGGAGTGGAGATTTAGCCGACTGGTTCTGTCTCGGGCCTCTCAGCTAGGCGACTGATGCCGTATGTTGTGGGTTTCGAATCCGATTGAATACTATCCGTATTTTCTATCCTGGGTCGGTAACACTGCTGGTGGACAGAATTGTCCCCAAGGTTATCGTTCGCCCAGTTAAAGCGATGAAATTCGTTTCTTTCTTCGATAAAGTGTGTATGTGCGATGTATGATAGTGAGCATGCGTGCGTGAGTGCTTCACGAACTCTACAACGTGTTGAAAGGTCTCAGTCAGAAAAATGTAACAACTTAGCCGGCTATTGAACCACTCTTTTTTGGGAGTGGAGATTTAGCCGACTGGTTCTGTCTCGGGCCTCTCAGCTAGGCGACTGATGCCGTATGTTGTGGGTTCGAATCCGATTGAATACTATCCGTATATTGTAAGAATGCAAAGTATGAAAACAAACCTTCTTCATCTTTTTTAGGTACCGACGAAGGGTCGCATCCGAAACGTCCGTGTTTTTATTCGTCTGCATTACAAGTGTTTTACCTCTCGCAGGTCTTTCAGTATCTTAATAAATTACTTTTCACTTTAATTTTCTGCAGTTTATATCCTCTGCATTTTTAAGTGTTTTATCTCATGCTGGTCGGTCATTAGTTTTTATCCATGATAAGGAGTATGTATGTGCGAGAGCTTCTCCTAAATCTGTAGCATGTGTAGTGGTCGAGGTAAGAAAATTTGTGACTATTTGGGTCGGGAATTATATCTCTCATTTAATAGGTGGGGTTTAGCCGAGCGGTTTTGACTGTGATGACAATGTATTCGCTCTATGAGACTGCCATACACTGCCACCTCGAATCCGAGACATTTAATTACTGACTTCCCGCTTAAGTTGATTCAATCTGGCAGTTCTTCGGATATTATTAGTGCATTGCGGAGTGGTATTTTTCAATTAAACAAATGTCTTCGCTACTTTAAACTTTGGTACATACAGGTACTTGGTGGACCTCATATGGATGAACTGGCCGAGATGTTAGGTGTGAAACCATCCTTTTGGCGTCTGCTCCTGTCTGATCCGAAACTGGCCATGGCCTACAAGAACGGTCCACTGGTACCTTACTGGTATCGTCTGGAAGGTCCAGGAGCATGGCCTGAAGCAAGGGATAGAATACTGAATGCTATAGAAAACACAACCTACGCTTTGAAAGGATACCCCTCGCTCAGAGAAGAAAAATGAACCAGTTTAAAGATAAAGTCCTGTCCACTTTCTATTTGGCAGATAATTCTTGATAGTTTATTTAAAGAATCATAAGTCGACAATTCATTTTCGAAGAGGTATCAAGTCCAAACATTTGCAACCACGAAACCGGACAGCTGTTAAGCAGTACAGCACTGTGCGCTAGGTTCGTGACAAAACAAACCTTTTCCCATTTACCAGCTAGGTTTATGCCCAGCTTTGCCCGTATGAGGCTGGAGTCATACTAAAAATTCCCGAATGCCGGGTTGTAAAGCCAAGGGCAAGTAGTAAACGTCACCCAAATAGTAGAGTGTTAGGTAAAGTCAAATGGTTTGCACATAATTTGCATGTGCAAACAATGATCGCACGACATTTATGTTGATTAGAATGAAGCAATAGTATCAACTAATAAAGTATCATTTATGAGCCCAAGACAGGTGCTACATTTGTTTGGCACATAAACATTAATTTCATTTCTGGTAACCTCATTACCCTAGAAAATCAGCCTACGCTAGACTTGTCTTTTGCATCTTCAAAGACTTTTCGTAAATTCTCCAAATTTTGCAATAGTTTAATGGGTTTCACCAAAGAAACAGAAATTAAGAAAAAATGCTCCACCCTAGCCACCCATTTTCGGGTGAATTTACTGGAAATACTATCTTGCAATTGTTTTTTTTTTCTCTCAGCGAAAGGCAACAAATTACAATAATCTATTTATATCTAATTATGAACATTTTCGGAGCCGTGAAATTGTTGACTTATTTTAAACTTTTGAATGAAAGAACTCATACGGAGCGTTTTCGACCAAAAATTAAAATCATGCCCTAAAAGACTGCATGTTTGTATGCATCGTTCAAGGAGAAGCGTCCCGCCTACTCTTGCAGTCGCAAAGAAACACTCAGAATGACAACCACGTGATTCTCAACGAGAAGGAAGGCAGGTTTCCTGAATATCATGTCGGCAGCGTGATTCCAAGAAATTCGATGAAAAGTCTGGAAGTACTTACCTCTAGTGCGCGTTTTAGCACACACTCGAAACAGTGGCGCAATTATTTATCTGGGTTGCATTCACAGGATACCAGAACAACGGAGCATGAATGGCAGCCTAAATGTAAGGCAAGGTTAACACAAAATTCCTCCAAATAAAGTCATCTTTCGCTTAACTGTTTCCCGAAATAAAGATTTCCAGAATAAGATCATAATAAATTACTCTCCCTTACACTGGTACACTAAATATTGAATACGCATTGGTTCAGTGGCGGTGTTATATATCTATGACCATACTGAGTCGGAGTTATTCCCATAAAATGCAACTCTAATTAACCATTTGATGCTGTAATTTTACCGACATAATTTGTACAATAGTCTACCGGTTTCCATGATTTTTTTCTGCAACCGTTTTGAAAACCTTTGAAGAAATGGATATAAAGTTTCATTGGCCTTGATTTTGATCGAAATTTAGGGGATATCTAACCAAAACTTGCCTAGAACTAAAATATATTCTGTTCTATGCTTTATGTGGGCTTCAAAAATCGAATTAGTCACTCGGAGGGTGAAACACCGTTTTTAGTCGTCCGGGGGGGGGGGGGACTTATAGGTTTGGTCATGTCCGTGTGTCCGTCCGTTCACGCAAGCCTGGAGCGATTTCATTCAAACTTGGTACAAGGATTACTTATATGTCATACATATGCACGTCGATTTGTTTTGTGATACGATCCAATACTGTCGGCCATTTTTTTACTATTTTGTCATGTACAGAGCCATATCTCAGACATGTTTCAACCGATTTTATTCAAACTTGGTACAAGGACATTGACCAATGTCATACATGTCGATTTGTTTTGTGATACAATGCAATATAGCCGCCAAGCGGCCATTTTATAACGATTTTCATGTACAGAGCCATATCTCAGACATGTTTCAACCGATTTTATTCAATCTTGGTACTAGGACATTGTACGTTATCCCTGTACGTGATGCAGAAACAGATAACGGGAACGCGAGCCGAGCTGAATCATTTCTAGTGCGTCCCACAAGAATGGGTGACGTAACGCATAGCCAAACGGATTTTTGCACGCGAACGTGTACGGCAACACCAACTTGAATTCTAAGTGTTCACATTCACGTAAAACGTGTAGCCAAACCTGTCTATCGACCTATTTCATACACATGCTCGTCAATTTGTGTTCCACGTCATGTAGCAGTATCATGTCAATTATTGAAGTTTCGTAATTAGGCTGATAGACCCATGTCAAGAAATGATTTATCAAACTTCATGAAACTTTGTACAGATGTTAGGCATACATTGCTTTAACAGTGAAAAAGACATTAATCAGTGTCATTTTATTTAATTTGTAATTGCATATGTAATGAACTTTCCTAATTAGAGTGATATATCCACAAATACAACCGTTTTTACTTTACGTCAAATTTGATGAAACTTGATACAGATGTTGATCTCATAGTATTGTAAATACTGCATCAAACTTTACGTAATATGGTACCGGTAATAATCTGTTAGTGTTAGAATAGTATGCAAAAATGTTTTGCAACCTCCTGTTGATTAATTCCTAGTTGACCCATTTAATGACCTTTAGTATGGTGGCCTACATTGGTTTTATGTTTTCATCACCATGGAACTCATCCTTGCCATTGAGCACCATCTGTATCAAATTATTTTTATCACAGATCTAATTAATAAAGAGGACTCTATCCTCTCCGAGGACTTGTAATCAAAGTACCCATTAACAAGTGGGGACTGTGTCATCAACGATGACTTGTTTTCTTTGAAATGTAAATGCTTGCATGTTGTTAGGGTCTAGCCTGGATTTACCTGACTGTCTATTTTCACGTTGTTTGAAGGGCTTTGGGTGATTCGGAAACTTGTTGGGATAGGGGCAATAATAAACAAACCAACGGGTTCGACACACCATTTTTGTATCAGTTATGTTTTTGTTTTGTTTTAGATTATTGTTTTGTCATGTTTCGATATGATGGTACACATTTCAGTTATGAGCGACAGCAAAGAAGCTTGACGCTTATTGGTACACGAAGGCTTAGATCTGCGTGGTAGCTCTGTTTGTTGTGTGCCGGTTTCACCTACACAAATTACACTGATGCACACAGAGCAGCCATTCAGACCTAGCGGAAGCAGTGCTCGGATATGCATCAAGTGCTTTTGCCTCAACGTCACAGGCATTCGTGTGTAAACCAAACCTAAGTCACAATCGCATTTGGAAGAAATGGTGTTGTGAAAATATTTATCATCATGACAGAGTCCACACTAAAGCAGGTCGAAATTTCTCAAGGTCACTTGTAAATAACGTCTTTGGGTTAGTATAAATAAATAATCGTTGCGGGAATCTATTGATGTCGTTTGTATTCATCATCTTCGATTCTACCATATGACGAAATTTATTCTAATGCTGATCGGCTAGGCAACGACCAAAACTAAGGTCATTAGACCAATCAGCAGTAGAAAAATCACGTCATATGATAGAATCGTTCTCCAGACTGTTTTTCACTACGTTTGGCCTGAAAACACAAAACACATTCTATAAACTTCATTAATATTCTTTACAAGCGCACTGCATTCCCCTCGAGTCATGACTAGAATTAAAAATGTAAATATCAACAGAGTAATTAAAACGTATTAACGCTGTGTTGACAGCTAAAGGGTGTTTCAACATACTCTTAGGAATAGTGCAAGAACTTGCGATTGACATAAAATACAAAACAGTTGGTACTGAGAATAAAAATCATTACAAGTTACAGACAGGCCTTGTACAGAAAGTTGATTCAGTGCTTTCCCTGTATTCATCGCCCAGCTTTAGCTTCAAATTTACATTCTCCTCCCAAAAATATATTCCACTGAAAACATTTGTACGTGAAAGAACGAGACTTTATTCATTTTGGTAATATGTCAGGCGTCCAACATAGGCCCGTACAATTATGATGCATTCACACAGAGATTCAAATACTAACCACCATACATGCCGTTCCGCCCAGCCTTCAATTTATAACACATAAAATCACATTCATGTTACATTTGTAGATAAATATTGAAACATTCTGTATACTGTAATTTGCCATATGGTATCATTTTTACATATTTCAAGGCTTTCACGGATATTGCAACTCTGAACATAATATCACAGTTGAAAAATCTATGTATGATTTTAATAAACGATCGATGGCAAGCAATAAAGTTCATCCCATAGCAAATGTACAAATTCACACAAAAACACTTATATTATGAAATCAACACGGGATACAAGAATCGACATTTTTCACAAGATGAACGTGAATAAATTACAGCAATTTAATATTTCTGTGAGCTACCCAAGAGCACGAAGCTTGATTCCACCAACGTCTACCCAATATCCCTCAAAACAGATCATTGCTTACATGACATGTCTAGTCAACTCCCTTCGTCGCTCTTTCGCACAACATTGAACAACAATATGCCATAGCAAATCGCCTAAACACAACACAGTACTTTTCAGTTCTGCGTAGCGCAACACAACAGAGCAACTGAAAAACAAAGGATATTCACACACAACGATGCAAAATATCAAAACGTTATGCCACGAGGCAACAGTGTGCAACAAAATACAATTTCAGGTACGTTCTAATGTACACATGGCTTGAATACACTATCGTAACAAAAGTGAGGCTCAATTACGTGTGTTACTGTTCACATATTTATAACTGTGTGCAATTATGGCGCAAATACTACTCAAAATTCTAGCGTTGTTTATTCCACTAACACTTTCACTGATTAAAAGATCATAATCTCCCAAATCAGTTCAAATCGTGTTACATGTACTACATTCATGAGTCTAACACAAATAACATATGCCCATACATCCGGTGATGGCACCCTTCAAATATATAGTACATTGCCACGCTTCATACGTTCAGCCACTATTGTTGATTTGAACATACATCTACCATAATTATACGTTACGAAATCTTAATACATCAAGTGTTTTGTTAAATTTGTAGCAAAAGTTAATGATTCATGCTTTTTTCCTAACCAGTTAGCATTGGTACTGTTTGCCAATAGTTATTATTAACACAAGCAACAGCAATCGATCCAATGGATACAATGATACTAGTAAACCTGACACCTGCCTGTACATAAATGTTACACAGAGACTCAAGCAGAGACAACCAGGTTACGTTAAGGTTCTTTACAGTAAAATACTTGCTAATCTCTTGCTGTGAACTTTTGAACATCGGCAATATTGCAACATCAAGTGAAACTGAAATTATTTCGTTCTAAAATTTACAGTTCGCTACTATGTCCCTCCTCGCGCATTTCAATAGATCTAACTACAACGTTGATATATTAAAATTCGCGTATTTATGGTCTTTATTCACTTGATATTTCCTCACTTGACGCTTTCCCGAGCATGATTAGCAGCCTTCAAGCACGGTGTATTTTATCTGCAGTGAAGGCCATGAAAAGTAACACTCCCTGCAAAGAGTTGACGAGGTTTGAGATGAAAGTTAGAAGTTCAACTTCTAAAACTGCAGCTATCAATGTCAGGCTCCATGTTAAACCCATCAGCAGAAACGTTTTCACACAGACGAGACAATATCGCTGCCATGAGCTATCTTCTTCGTTCCGCCTGTTGAGGAACGAACAACGTACCAAAGTGTGAGAACGAAACAGCCTGCATCGATAAAAAATAGAGCTGCAACTGGGATAAAGAAGAACAAAAGCACCGCAAACTTACTACGAATCCAGCAAATCGCATTTACACCGTAACCAACATCAAAGCCTGCAAAATCCCTAAAATTCATAAACAGTGCGACTGATACGAAAAGAAGAGGTGTCGCCCAGCCACATGTGCTGTAGTAAATCACCCAACGGCGATTCTGCACGACTCGAAGGTGTTTGTGTACCGAGCGAAAGGTCCGACAGATGTCAAAACTTATTATTGTTGTCCAGAAGAAACTAGCCAACCAGGTGTAGTGCAGAACGGCTGCAATGTAAGTACATAAACTCGGCATTTCATTTAACCCCATGCTTGATACTAAAGCGACTTGGGCAAACAAAAGGGACAAATTCAAGTTAATCAGCAACTTTTCCGGTAAACTTTTGACGGATTTGCTCACACTAAAAATAAGTAAGTTGACAACCAAAGAAACAATGGACAGTGATGAGCAAATAATTGTAACCCAGGAATGATTACTAATTTTCCATGTGACGAACGATATCCCTCGGTAAACAAACAATCGCCATTGATGCATTTCCTACAAGTTTGTAAAAATATGTTGTGAAGGTAAATGCATTTATTGAAAAAGTGAGAACTTCGTCACTTATGTGGAAATCTTTCTGATTTAACGTGACAATCTCTGCCGATTTTGGACAAGTTAGGTTAATGTCTTCGGGTGGATTTGGGACGGTGTCATTGAGAAGAGCGACAGGGACAGTTGCCGATGTCTTGTCGAGCGTCACATGACGATGAACACCAACTTGACGCCGCTTCCTTACAACGGCTAAACACGACTGCATTGCAAGATCAAAAATTTCACCTTCAGAACAATTAAAATTCCTGGAAAGGGAAAACGATGGGGTACGTTTGAGTTTGACGCTCAGCTGTAATTGCCCTCGGCTATTTATATCAAAAAGAAGATTTAATGCAAACACATGCTTATTAAAATGCCTGTGTGTATATGTAAAACCACACATATTACCCTCTGTAGCATTATTACAAAGAGCACAGTGAATGTTCCTGAAGTATTGTAGCTTGTCATGAGCTCTGTGTTCAATGATCGAAAAATAGGACTGACACATGTCGTGCAAATAGTCCGTTTCTTTGCTGTTTCCGGACTGCGAATCGATGCAGTTGTCAATGTATGGAGCACACGCCCTCAGTTGTCCTTCAAACTTTTTCTCCACTGTAAATGTGGCACGCAGTGCAGTAGTATTGCCAAAGTAACCATGATTGGCGAAATAAACATAATCTTCCATTCTGTTGAGACCATCCACTGTTTGAGAATCTTTCAAGACAAGTACGACATTGACTTTCCATGCCACGATTTCAGACTGATTGACACCATTGCACAGTGCACAGTATATGTTGCGATAGTTTTCGGAACTGGCAGGCCATGTGACTGGAACACTTTCAGCTGATAGGCCTGCAACGGTCATAAAGAAGATAAGTAAATAGAGGTGAATCAGTTGGATTCTCATTCATTACATGACAAAATGTGGTTTCTGTGGAAATAAATATATCGACTACAACCACCGACTACAACAAATATTATATAATCCCAGCCCCAACCTATATGATTCAAGTAGTTTTATTCGGTCAAAGGAAGCGGCTAGGCTGTTTGGAAATCCACAGACAAAGAATCGATAAGATAAGTTGTATCTTGTATTTCTGTGTCATCACATATTTTGTTGGTTGATTAATAATAATTATTATTATACATCTACCATCGAGGACAATAGAATTTAGCGTGCGCTAAAAAAGCCGTACGGAACGCCCTTTCCGTAATACGTACGGTTTCAAGGTGCCCCATCCCCTGCAGCTGTATCTGCGCGTTCACTATTGAACGGTTTCAAGGGACTCATTGGCCGAGTGCCAGAACATGTCTCGCGGGCGTTCTGTACGTACGTGTGTAGTGCACACACACTATCCAGATCTTGCAGAAGCGCGTCCGAGATAGCGCACACTTGCGCTATAAATCGGAAGAAAAATTGTAGACATTGCACGAAAACGGTCACTACTCTGACAATTTGATGCCCCAGTCACGAATATAAGATGTACAATAATAAGGTTCTTACTAAAATACCGCAAAGGATGCACTCTGACATTGGCGCCGCGTATCGCCCTCCGCTTTGCGTCCGGCGATACGCTGCACCAATGTCCTCGTGCATCCTTTGCGGCATTTTCGTAATAAACCTCATAGTCACACCGAATATTTTAAAGGGCCAATAGCTCTAACTTTTGATGCTTTTATTCAAATGACATTATTTTTATTTTGCATATCAATAGCGAGTTCTTGTTGCACTCCCAAAAGCATGTTGACACAAAGTGTCAATATGTGTAAAAGTCACAATTACTGTTTGCATTTGGATTTTTGCGAGAATACAACAAGAACTATGCAGTCTGCACATGTACAGACCGAGTTGATAAGCTTAATATTTTGTATCTAAACATGCTTTGTGCAATAGGAAAAGAAATTATGCTTGCTATTTCAGACTAAAAAATGGAAAGGAAAGCATCACAAGTTGCAGTTAATGACTCTTCAAGTGAAAAGGGATACTGAAACTGAAAACGTATGAACAAATAAACTCACTCATCGGTAGCTTCTTTTCACACTTTCCCCTGATTTCGATGTCTTGCCACCACTGCGGGCATTTACCAACCATTACGACGCCGCTCTGTGAGTTCTCTTCAATCTTTACGCATGTATAGAGGACACTGTAGTCGAGTTCGGGAAACTGGGATTTACTGGCGAGAGATTGGTTGTGACAGACGTGCAGGTAGTCATAGCAACAGTCGCCGTAACGTAGACAGTCCTCATCGCAGTTGCAGCTCCATCTACGACCCCACATCAACTTACTTCCCACGTAAGTCAACTTCCTATTGCAAAACTCATCGCCTGTCAAGAAGGAGCACGAGTCTGCACGAGTCGAGCTTCCCTCGTCAGTGCATGGGTCAATGGCATTCACTTTCACCAGACTAAAGATTAATATGTATAATACGGCCATAGAAGTCATTGTCCTGTGACCAAAATAAGAAAAGGGAGACAAGCCCTTATGAACCAGACGAAAAGAACGTTAATCGAGCCTAGAAGGATGACTGAAACGTAATTTGCTTAAATATAAAAGGATGCATTCTCTTAGATTATGTCATTTCTATGACTAACAATATGATCGAAACAAGAATATGCTATATCCCAGTTCATTTTGGAGAGCTTTTCAATCAATGTATACTATTACGTAGTAAAAATCACGCGAGATCACTTCATTGTTTTCAGGCAGCCTTTAAAACTGTAAAACTTGTATTTATATCACATTCACTGTATGAGAACTGATTTTCATAATAATGCCAGTCTTGGCCATTCAATGAAATAAAATCAAACGAATTTTATTTTAGGATTGCAACCACGCTTCTAATGAAGATATATCAATGCCATGTATGTTAACAGGCATCGTAAAAACATCACCAGCAAGGGTCAAACTGTTTGCATACATATACCGCTGAGCATGTACCAAAACGCTGAGCATGTCCAAAACTCTGAGCATGTACCAACACTCGTAGCATGTACCAGAACTCTTAGCATGTACCAAAACTCTGAGCATGTACCAACACTCTTAGCATGTACCAAACTCTGATCATGTACCAAACTCTGGGCATGTACCAAAACTCTTAGCACGTACCAAAACTCTGAGCATGTACCAAAACTCTGAGCACGTACCAAAACTCTTAGCATGTACCAAACCGCTGAGCATGTACCAACACTCTGAGCATGTACCAAAACTCTGAGCATGTACCAAAACGCTGAGCATGTACCAAAACTCTGAGCACGTACCAAAACTCTTAGCATGTACCAAAACGCTGAGAATGTACCAAAACTCTTAGCACGTACCAAAACTCTTAGCATGTACCAAAGCTCTGAGCATGTACCAAAACTCTTAGCATGTACCAAAACTCTGAGCATGTACCAAAACTCTTAGCTCGTACCAAAACTCTTAGCATGTACCAAAACGATGAGCATGTACCAAAACGATGAGCATGTACCAAAACGCTGAGCATGTAACAAAACTCTTAGCATGTACCAAAACTCTGAAGATGTACTAAAACTCTGAGCATGTACCAAAACTCTTAGCATGTACCAAAACTCTGAGCATGTACCAAAACTCTTAGCATATACCAAAACTCTGAGCATGTACCAACACTCTTAGCATGTACCAAACCTCTTAGCACGTACCAAAACTCTTAGCATGTACCAAAACTCTTAGCATGTACCAAAACTCTGAGCATCTACCAAAACGCTGAGCATGTACCAAAACTCTGAGCATGTACGAAAACGCTGAGCATGTACCAACACTCTTAGCATGTACCAGAACTCTGAGCATGTACCATAACAGAACTCTTAGCATGTACCAAAACTCTCAGCATTTACCAAAACTCTGAGCATGTACCAAAATGCTCAGCATGTACCAAAACTCTGAGCATGTACCAAAACGCTGGAGCATGTACCAAATCTCTGAATATGTACCAAAACTCTGAGCATGTACCAAAACTCCGAGCATGTACCAAAACTCTGAGCATGTACCGAAACCCTTAGCATGTACAAAAACTGATGATATTGCAAAATCAGTGCTGGGACGACAATTACGATTACAAACGTTGAACTTAACTTTATTGTGTAGTTTTAATTTTTGCGCACTCAGACTACCAGCTGCAGGCAACAAAGCTATTCGTGCTCAGTGGTGTTTTTCGCAGCTCAAAGGCGCAGGAAGATTTCTGGCAGTAAGTAACGGAAAATAGGTAGACGGAGTGGAATGCCGTGTTTGATAGAACCTCTGAGAATATTAAGCGCCGAACTTATATTGTCTGCACATTTTTTCGTTGATCTTGGTCCCCCCATACGCACACCTGATGAAAATATATCGTTGCGTTTTATTATGTACTCAGTCGCATGACTGAATATCACTGTAAAAATCAAGTGCTCGTTAGTTTTGGCGTCAGGAGTGTTACTTCCGAATTCTGTATCTTTGTCAAATGATATCTATTTTAACTAGACCGCTGATATTGATACTTTACTGAACGTCTTTGGTTAACATATTTTTACATTATTTAAAGGTACGTACATAGCAATGTACAACAACAACTGTGATCAAATATATATATATATATATATATTATATATATATATATATATATATATATATATATATATATATATATATATATATGAAGTCTTATTATTTTTAATTTGACCTGGATGATCAATATTATTGTCAACAATTGCGTGACGGTTGTCGCCATTTGTGTTTCATTTACCGGGATTACTTTAATTTCATGAACAAAGATGCTTGTAAACCTAGAGATATGTAGATGTTTTACAGGTACTTTCATTTATAAATCCGACATAGTTGTATGATATCTCTACCAATCAGACATACAGATTTGGATCACTTGAAGGTGTCAATCATTGCCTCGCAATGTCCCAATGCTAAAGCAGGTCGGCCATCGGTGGATATATCTTTCACTGCGCTAGTGCAGAATAGCCATGGTATCATTTTTCACAAAATACCGTGATTTATGTCCGAGTGCATCGTTCAACGGGGTTATTGTCGCGTCTCGGATAATAAGCGTACGACGTACGAGAACATAAATCCCGATATTTCGTTAAATCTTATTATTATTATATTATTATTATTATTATTATTATTATTATTATTATTATTATTACAAGTTTAGGGGCTATAAGTATTATATAGAAATCTAAAAACAGTTCATTGAAGCTGTGGGACTTCTGAAAAAAAGGTGTTGTTACTCCTGAATGGTTGCCATGGAAACATCTCACATTAAAATGAGTGTGATTTTTTTGGTGTGCTAACCAGAAAACCCCTTATTATCAATTTTTTACATCAATTAATAGTTCTTTAATAGGAATTAGGGAAAAAGTAACATTTTCAATCCCAAAATAGTTACCATGGCAACTCGAAACATTAAAATAAGTCTGGCTTTTGTGTTCTCTGACCCGAACTACCCCACTAGATAATTTTCATATCAATCAAAGTAACTTATCATGGGATATTAGAAAAACTGAAATTTTCAACCCCTAAAATGGTTACCATGGAAACATGGGCAGTGAAATCGATATCATATTTGGTCTTTTCGACCCAAAATACCCTTATGGTGAAATTTTCATTGAAATTGAACCTATTATTATTCGTGTATTATTTCTATATAATACTTATATTAATTATTATTATTATTATTATTATTATTATTATTATTATTACAAGTTTAGGGGCTATAAGTATTATATAGAAATCTAATAACAGTTTATTGACGCTATGTGGGAATTCTGAAACAGAGGTGTTGTTTTTTTTAATTTTGTCAATAGGGATTACTTCCAACTGTTGTACGTGCAGCGCAGAATTATGCATCATACTGTACGGAGAGAGGGGGGATATCATTAAGCCAAGGGGTAATTAAATGCTTGTCGGAAAAGTGAAACTAAGCATTTTAAGCGATACCAGCAGGCCTAGACGTTTAACTTTTGTGCGAACTTTATGGATACACGTTCAATCGGTTCAATTTAATTTTGTTTTTACTTTTCTTCCATCAAAAGTGACGACTATGAAAAATATTTCCAATATATATTAACAATCTCTCTCTCTCTCTCTCTCTCTCTTTGGTATAATATTTCTGTTGATTCCTGGATTTTTACGCTGGATATTTGGTCTTTCTAACCCAAAATATCCCTTTGATGTAACACATTCTGTTGATTACTGGATTTTAGATGGAATCTTTGAAAAACTGGTAATTTTTACTCCTGAATGGTTGCCATGGAAACATCTCATATTAAAAATGAGTGTGATTTTTTGGGTGTGCTCACCAGAAAAACCCTTATTATAAATTTTTACATCAATCAATACTTCTTTAATAGGAATTAGGGAAAAAGTAACATTTTTAATCCCAAAATAGTTACCATGGCAACTCGAAACATTAAAATAAGTCTGGTTTTTGTGTTCTCTGACCTGAACTCCCCCACTAGATAATTTTTATATCAATCAAAGTAACTTTTCATGGGATATTAGAAAAACTGAAATTTTCAACCCCTAAAATGGTTACCATGGAAATATGGGGCAGTGAAATCGATATCATATTTGGTCTTCTCGACCCAAAATACTCCTATGGTGAAATTTTCATGGAAATTGAACCTATTATTATTCGCGTTATTATTTCTATATAATACTTATATTAATTATTATTATTATTATTATTCATGTTTTTAGTCCAACTTAACCAGAAAAAAGTCGAAATTCAGGCGGTTTTGTGTGCCCGTTGCGCACTGCGCTGAGCGTCCGGCCGGTGTCACCTTGTCAATCTTGATCTCGGTAGTCAATGTTTTCTCTTACGAACTTTGATGGTTTGCAGTAACACACGTCTCGCGCGGAGATACATCCTAATTTTTGTTACTTGACGTAAACGCTGTTCTGTTTTGATTTTTGTCTGAGTCAACTTTCGAATCTGGATTCCACAGCGCTGCACTGAATAGTTAAGGCTGCAGCTCGACAGCTTATATCTTTGCTATAGTGCTCCCCTGCAGGTTCGATTCCGATCGATAATTTACGGAATCTATTGTGCGATGAATGAAATGCATCGTTGTCCGTCAATTGACCTTTTACTTGTGCCTTCTCTGCGGCTTTCCTGAAGATTATACGGTACTCATTTATTCAGTTGAATTTGCGTATAGGTGTAGCTTTCGTGTTTATCGCCAACCGAAATCGCCAGGTACGACGTCCACTCCATAGCCACACCCCGAAGGCAGACGGGGATACTTTCAATCGGTTTAATTACGCTATCGAAGGAAACGATGTCCTGCATTCAGATGAAGGGGTGTGATAGTTATGTCAGTTTCTTAAATCGTCTTTTTGTTGCTTCGCTTTGTTGATGTATTTACCTAGATTGACAAACCGTCACATAATATCTCGTTCAGAATCGATCGGATTTAACAGCATAGCTGTTAGGCTAAATCCTTTTGGAAAAACTGGTAAAATTTTAAATTTCGCATTTTGTTGGTCCGAAAATGACAAATTTAGCGCGATATTAATACATTTCGCAAAGAAACAGAAAAGAAAAATTAGTCAAATCGTTAAAATTGTCTTTGAGAGCTGCATTGACTAAATTTTTAAGTGAAGTTCGATCCCCTTGATGGCAAACGTTATTTATCTATATTGATTCTCAGTGCATTGAACCTACTGCACAATTAGAATTGCCAGAGGGCAGATCAAATTTGCTGGTAAGTATTGTACACTTTCAAGAACATATAAACTCATTATGAACCCAGAGTTCTTTTCCTTTCGATTATACAAATCAGTTTCAAAAGTTGGCAGCGACATTTTGTTAACATAAAATATTTCTAACAAAAAGCATCGAGATAGGATGTATTTTTCCTGTTCGAGATTGGATCAGATTATTGATAAGTGTTTTGTATTTAAAAAGTGATGTCTGTAACAATAGGAAGTCGAATCTGCAACTTTTTGAATGATGAACTTACTGTTTTTAAGAAAAGAAATCAACTTCATGACTCACCGTATGTTCTGATATCAGGAGGATCTGGAGAGGAAACGTCTGTATAATAGTAATAAAGGTCCGTCTATATTCGCTTTGCTTTGAGAGTCGTTCTTTTATCATATTTTCAAACAACGGGAACAATAAGCCATTCCATTAGGTGTGCAGGTAACGACGGATGACCAAAGTAGCCGAAGTTATTAAACTGTAGGTTGATGTCATTGGACTTTCATCTTGGTTAAAACAGCAAATAATGTCCCACACCCAGTCATCGGGAAAAACCTTATTCGAAACATTTAATGCAATTGAGGCGTGCAATATAAACTACCGAAAATATAAATTCAAAAAGAAAAACATTAACACATAGAAAAGCTTAAGATTTTGATTAAAATTGATTATCATGTCATATCATGTCATATCATATCATATCATATCATATCATATCATATCATATCATATCATATCATATCACATCACATCACATCATATCATATCACATCACATCATATCATATCATATCATATCATATCACATCACATCACATCATATCATATCACATCACATATCACATCATATCATGTCATATCATATCATATCATATCATATCATATCATATCATATCATATCATATCATATCACATCACATCACATCACTCTGGGCAAAACGCTTGATATACGTTCAGCATATTTACGTATACTGACGTATATTGAACATTACAATGCGTTGATATATACGGTGTTTTATCTATCTATGCAGACGCGTAACGCAGATCTTTGCACACTAATGTACACCGTACTTATTAGTATGCGTATGCTCGTATACTCAAGGTATTTGACAAATGTACAGAGTCAGTATGTGTGTATATATTTTTGTGTATCAAGTATTCTGCCTAGTGATATATCATATCATATCATATACCTATGCCCTGTATTGTTTCTGTACTGAGTTCAGTGACATGATTATCATGTTTATTTGCATGTCACTAAAGTGATACGCCTGTATAATAGTATCATGGTAGATGCGTTCTGGAAAATAATACCAAACACAACACTTGCATGTACCGTACGGATTCGGTAGATATCCTACATGTTTGATGACAGAGTTCAAGCATTTCTCTGCTCAACCGTAAAATAATTGTCAATGAGCCAGCTGATAGATTACGTCAGACGCTAGTATATCAATCCGCCTTAGCAAGATGACGCAAACAAATGTAGTCCATCAAGAAAAACCACAGTGAAACGTATCATATTTTAATATACGAGATTTATTCATTCAATAACGTGGGCATAGGTATATGAGAAAGAGGTTATCCCTCGATATCACCTCTTTGTAGGGTCGTATTGCTGCTCGTGCGGTTGTGGGCCGCATCACACTCGTCTTCGACTCGTGTGAGTCTTCGACTCGTGTGATGCGGCCCACAACCGCACTCGCAGCAATACGACCCCACCAAGAGATGATATCGAGGGATAACCTCATAATATCATATCACAGCCGATCATATCATATCATATCATATCATTTCATTCTATGCCAAAAAATAGCAAATCACCTCACATCAAATGACATGACATGAAATGACATGAGATTTAATCTAATCATATCTCATCGCATTACATTACATTACATCTGTCAGACACGAGACATAATTGACTGCATTAGAGAGAAAACAAATCGTCAACTTATATGAATTGTTGAGAAAATAGTTAAGAAATATTGTATTGTCCCAGCATTTTGCATTTACTTTGCACATCACTATTTTGACCTGGTGGTAAAAGTAGTAATTTGTCTTATTAAGCTCTAGTCTCATCGGTTGTCATTTAATATCGTATATCAAGTTCATGATTCTTCTATCATGTTCTCATAACATTTCCTGTGTGAATAGTGAGTAAACACTGTGCCAGGTTGTCGTCTTGTATTATATAAACAATGGTGTTACTAAAATGTAATGACTTCGTCGAAAAGCAAGGAAATCCGCTAATCATTGTCCAGTTTTTAGATATAAATTTAAAGAAATCGGACAATAATTTTGTCTCGCACTTTACTACACATTTTACCATATGCAATCGCCAGATAACAAACAAAGCTCTTCATATTAAATGCATGATGATTTTGCGTGCAGTTTGAGGTTTTTTATTTTCACTATTCCCCTTAGAAATTGAAACTTACGAAACGAATCGTACGGTATTTTGCTTTTCGAACGTATTGTACTCTCTAAGAATTGTCCAGTGTATTAATCATCAAGTGTGTCACTAACACGAATCGATGCATTTTCAGTATTCAAAAGAAATTCTTAACAATCACACCTCAGCTATTCAAAGGATATACTTCGACAGTAATTTCACAAAGCCTTTCTTCTAATGTATAACAAAAACCATGACGCGCTGATGAATTTCAAATGGAAAGGACGTTCTCAACGACAATACTATGTTATTAGAAAGGCATGGTTGGACGATTCTGACATTATTTCACAGTGATCACGTTTCAGATCACATTGACATGTAAGTGTTTTCCTCTAAGAACTATTGAAGTGTAAGTAAAGTCTTTGAAATTGTCGTGCTGGTTTTACGGATAATGACTTGAAGAGATCGTGTTTCAATTGTGAGGAGGATCTTTGGCAAAGAATAGGAGCTACGTCACCGTTGTCACCTCATGTCACGACACATAAAGGGGCAGCACGAGACCATTGACAATTTGTACACAAAAATGTATTAACAATGACTTGTGATTAAGTTAACGGGTATTGCACCTAACAACTTTTTCAAGCCAGTACTTCTTATCAAAGCTTACGCAAGAAGCTCCTTATTATTATATATATATATATATATATATAATATATATATATTATATATATATATATATATATATATATATATATATATATAATATATATAGACAATATATACATATATATAATATTATATATATTAGACATATATATAATATACACACACACAACACATACATATATATATATGATTATATATATATATATATATCTAGATATATATATATATATATATATATATATATTAATGTCAAGTTTAACATGGTGGCAATAGTTTACGCGAAGAATGAAGGGGTACTAATTTTGGGTCGAAAACATCGATTTTGGTATTGTGATAAAAACTAATTTAAGTCAAAATCTTGCTACTATTTTATGAATTTTTGATAGATCACTTGATATTTTAGTATATGTAGGATAAAACGACAATTTTGATTTGCATTATCTATTTTGTTGTGATTCTGCAATGGAATAATCACTCAATCCAGTAAAACAGCAAAAGATGTCTGGCACCTAGTAATTGGGATTAGACTTTAATTTGAAACATTAAGTGCTCTCAAGGCATTCAATATAAATCGTCCAAGATACATAGTGAAAAGCGCAAAACACATGAAATATCAAATCCTATCATCTCTTACCGTATCTTATCGTATCGTATCATATCACATTAATCGTAACGGCCCTGATACGGTTTTTGCGGACCGTGGTTGAACGACGTAAGGGTCCGAGCGTGCGAGGGCCAGTACGCCGTACGACCGAGGTGCGCATGTATTAGGAATGATAAATACATAGTTAAAAGATTGTGCAACGGTTTGAAGATAGAAATTCATAAACTGTCAAACATTCATCGCCATTTTTGTAATAAATTTTCGGAACCGATGGCCGTATTCGTCGCTTGATACATAATGACCTCATTTGTTTACCTGTAGAACTGTTAGAGCAATGTACGTATACCAACAAGAATGGGGCAAAAATCGCGGTGTAAGAAGAGTGGCGTGGTGTAACTGATCGTAAATTTCATTGCACCGGCAGGAGATTCGATCATCAGTAAAAAGCTCGATTGAATATATATTGTGCCTTTAATTTTCTGAGGATTTCGCGATGAATGACCGTGTACTTGAAGCTGGGCGACGCGTGACGGCTAGGCTCAGCTTTGCTGTCGCATAATCGCACTCGATCGAATTCAGTTCATTTTCTAATCTTTCAAAACGAAGACATCATCGATAAAGTGCTTAGTCAAGACTAGATTTTAACATGAAACCCTGAGAAATATCATCTGATTTCGCTAACTGCACTGTCGCCCGTACGATCGAACTTCGCATTTTAAATGATTTGGAAAATTATGCAAGATTGAGAGAGGAGATATCATTTTTGTAAAATTTTCCACTGATTGTGTCTTCAGCCATACAGAATAATGTGAGGGAAAGTAGGGAGACCAGTTGCACCTGTTTTTTGAAACAAAAGGATACTGATTTTTTCCAATGGAAATGACAAAAGAAATTTGCATTCTACGTTTTCTCAGAGAATGACCCCTTCAGTTCGTCATAACTTGCTGCCTAAAAAGTATGGCATTTGTAGTACCTTCAAAACGTGACTTCCATGGTTGTTTAATGGTTATTTGGAAACTTTTGCTGAAATTTCTAAACGTACTTTTACTTGATATTATTTATCAATTATTCTGATGACGCACATTATTGTTTGCATACAGAACTGAAGAAGGTATATGAAAAGTAACCTTCAAGGATACAAATCAAAAAGAATTGTGGGTAATTTATTGTACTGTGAACTTCCTGACAGCTTACATGATTTCCAGGAAACCAGTCTTCCTTCCCCTTGAGAATCACGTGGTTGTCTTTCCGAATGTTGCCGGGTGGCTAATGAAAGAAAATTGTTTGTTTTCCGTCCAGGGATTTTTGAAAAACCTACCATCAAGTCAGCAAGGGGAAAACACAGGAAATCAACGCAACATAGAACAATATCGTAAACTTAACTTTCAATTTTATTTTTGGTCACAAGTATGAAAACCTCAACTATTACAATGCAGTGTGTCTTGTGTTCTTTATTGAAAGCTTGTTTGGATAGACAAGTTGTACTTGTATGTGTAAGTACCAAAAGCAATATTATAGTTAGGTGACTGTGAGTCTGAAGAAAAATTCCGTAAAAAATATGGCAAAAACATCATACCCGTACACAATGTACCACATGTACAGTGTGACAGTTACCGACTGGCTGTTTTGACAACTTGTTCACTATGACTTTGAAAATGTTGAGGTAGAGAACAAAATATTTTCTTTCAGACTCTGAAATTTCCAAACATTAAACTGCACAAGTTGCTGAGTATAACAAAGTTTAGTTGACACTCAGAAAACAAATGCTAAAGATCTTGGTAAAAGTTTAAACTACTGTCTCTTTCATACAATTACAATTGTTGTAGTAAGAAGAGTGTGCAGCTGAACAAATCATGACAGCCTTCAGTGACAACCCTCCTTAAAGAGTCCAAAGAATCAAATAATACTTGTCCTGAGCATAATTCCTGTTGACTTAAATGCTCCATTAGCTGTAACTTTTGGCTATTCTGAATTGTGTGTATCAACTAACTTTTCTATCCCACTTCTAAGTAATCTGCTTGTCAAGACAGCCTATGCATGTGTAATGACCATTGATATTTTTGATGACTGATTTCTAATCCGGACCTTAATTAAATTTTCGATAATAGCAATGCTGGTAGTACATGATGTCTAAAGCATTGTATAGATCGCCCGTAATATTATGGGGCCTGTACGGATATAACCCCCTACATGGGCCACAAAACCGTAACAGAAGGGCTCAAAATTTGCGGAGTGGATTTATTTTGGCAGTCTCTAAAACATATGACTGATTTTAACAAATTTTCATGTCGGACAAACTTCGATCGTGGGAAAAATACGGGCTGCCTTGTTAACAAATTTACGTTGACGAGCTCATCAAAGATCGACGCAAAAAGTTCCGACGCATCGACATTGGTGACTTGGACGCTGGTTGTCGGGACGTAGGACGACGAGAGAATAAATCCCGGTATTTTCCGTTCAGAGATGACAAGCCTTACTTTTGCATGTGATATAGCAAATTATAATATGAGTGCGTCCGGTACATGTATTGAAATTGGGGTACCTAGGGCGGAGTTTTTTTTTCTTATTTCCTGTTTCTTGTATGCGACCCACTTAAATACAGGAAAATTTACGAAATGTTTTTGAGAATTCGAAAAAAGTCTAGCGCAGGCTAATTTTCTAGGATTAGCAAGGTTACCAGGAATAAAATTAAATTTAGCACGTATATCTCGGACTGATAAATGTTCGTTTATTTGTTGATACGTTTTATTTATTTTCGATTCAACATAAATTTCGTGCCATCATTGTTTGCACATGCAAACTATATGTGCACACCATGTAACTTTACCTAGTTCTCTAAAATTTGCGTGACGTTAACTACCTGCCTTTAGCTTTCCAAATCAGCCTTCGGGCATGTTTAATATGGCTCCAATTTGAAAAATAATATTTGACATTACCAGCCTAACGGGGCAAAACCTGGCATAAACCTAGCCGTTAAATGGAAAACTTTGTTTTATCACTAACCTAGCGCACAGTGTTCGACTGCTGTAGAGCTGTGGGCTTAGTTGGTTGCAGATGTTTGTGATATATACATCTTCGAAACAAGAAATTAGTCGACTTATAAATCTTGAAACAAAAATATTTAAAAATATCTGCCATTTGAACTTGTTCATTTTTCCTCTTTGAGCGAGGGGTATCCTTTCAAAGCGTAGGTTGTGTTTTCTATCGCATTCAATATTCTATCCCTCGCTCCAGGCCATGCTCCTGGACCTTCCACACGATACCAGTAAGGTACCATTGGTCCGTACTTGTAGGCCATAGCCAGTTTCGGATCCGACAGGAGCAGACGCCAAAAGGATGGTTTCACACCTAACATCTCAGCCAGTTCTTCCATATGAGGTCCACCAAGTACCTGTACCAAATGTTTCAAAAAGAGAAGAGATTTGTAGAGGTAAAAAATATCTTTCATTGCGCAATGCACCAATGATATCATAAGAATTGCCAGACTGAATCAATTGAAGTGGGAATTCAGTAACTCAACGTCTCAGATTCATCAGAGTGAAAACCGCTCGGCTAAATCTGCATGCACCCGTGAAGATAGTGGCGTAATACCTGACTTTAACAGTCACACATTTCATCACCTCAAATGCGGAAGAAAAAACACTGATGATGTTTCAGGTTCAATCCTTCGTCGGCACTAAAAAAAACAAACCCGGAACATCTGTGCTTTTATCTTTTGCGTTTTTACAAGCGTTATATCTCTTGCTGGTCAGTCATTATTTCATTGTGTCAATATTCTTTTGCTGCACGTTTATCCCTCCTTTGGGGTAATTTTTCATTATTACTCCCTATGATACATCCCAGACAAACGAAAACACTGAACACATCAACACACGTTTCCGTATACAAATGCTTACGGGATAATACTTGTTTTTCTCATACTGAATCTTCTCTCCAATGTCTTTCCGCATCGTTGCTTTGTCAGGCAGTACAATATTCCCAGCAAAGACCCTTGCAGCGACCCGGGCTTGTATTTCAGCTACAGGCCAATGCGATCCGAGAGAGTGCACCAAGTTTATCAACGCCAACCTTTCCGGATGTTCTAACCGCACTGGGAACATGTACTTGTACACATCAGCTTTGTCAGATTCGTCTGTGAATGATAAATAAAGAAAACATATGCACCTTGTACGTGAAAGGTTTATTAAAAGAAGCCAAATCGACTGACTCGTTTATAGTTGAGCGTCAAATGACTATAATATTGGAAAATTCTAAAATACTAAATTACCATAAAGCCACGAGTCTTCGATTACCGGCACAGCAAACTCATATCCCGTAGCAAAGATGACTGCATCTACATTATCTAGAGTGGTACCATCTTTGAAAATGACGTCATTTCCCTTGAACTCTTCGATTTCTACCATTGGTTTGATATGACCTTGTGCAAGTCTATCTTGCATTTCATCATTGACCATCGTAAGTTTCGATGCAGGGTATATCTCTTTGCTCTGTAGTGCGATAATATAATTTTTCTTATAGGTACAGAGCATCTGCATGCACATTTTATTATTGAAAGATCATCTTATTTTTGTTGATCGTAAAATAACGACGTTTCAATAACTTAACTCGTCTTTAATTACTGAATCTTTATCTTTTTTTACTTCATTTGCATTTTTTCTTATTTTTTGTAGTCATTTGGCCATGAGAAATCAGCGACAGTCTTCGGAATCTTGTAGCATGCAAGAGTGTCAACTTAATTGGCAATACATTAAATTGCTGAGGGTAAAGCCAGGAAAGGCACAGTCATGTGTTGTTAAGGGGGCCGAGCAGTGTAAGAAGCTTACCCATGTTTATGGCGGGAAGGGCAAATACTAGCAGGTAGGGAGATTTTCCAAGTTGTGGCAGAAGGGCTCTTCAAAACAACTTTCAGTCACTACGTATCAAAAAATTGCATGGGCTCAAAGTAATTGCAAGAACTCGTGTACATTAACAAACTAATTAGGCTGCTCCGCTTCTCCTGATTGTGAACGCTAGATAATATTTTCTATTGGCTAACATAACTATGGCGATGAATGGATCACAAAATCACTAAAACTTAGAAGATGTCACAATGCACCCCAAAAAGTCACGCAATCTCATTATAATAGTCGCGCCAACGGCTTACTGACTACGCATGCGCAGGTTTGTTACATACTGTACGAGCAACCGTAAGTGTACCCGACTAAATCATGGGCGCCGCCTTATTTTTTCAGTGCTCGTAAACAAACAAATACGAAACGTGCAAATTATTATTTCATAACATGCCACTAATAAAATATATTTTTAGCTAGTAAGTATTATAATCTACCTTTTCACTGATACAAAATATCGTTACTATCAGACCAAAAAATAGAAAAGAGAATAAACTGTCGATATCACATTTTGATTGGCCTAGCATTCTTCAGGCTTGAAGCGGCGTTGTTATATAAGCCAGATTTACAATGTATGCTTCCCAAAGTAAGTACACTACATTTGATAACACCGCAGACAAATATAGAACAGACTAGCAACGCGGCATGCCTTTTGTTCCATGGTCGTCTCGGTAGACTATGGCCATTTGATATTAAAATGAGCTTCAAAGATATTAAATTTTTGCAGACTTTGTTTGGTTGATAATTGCACGAGATTATGCGAAAATTACGATGAGATGGCATCGTGCTGCCAGTCGCGAGGCAACCAGTGTTACTTTGTGAGCTCTCAGGCCAGAAAAACTCCTTCATGCCAATCAACAACACGCCAGCAGTTTCATAAACATGTCCTTCTGTGCTGCGGCATTTTGTAATACTGACGTGTTTTGTAATAACTTACGCAAAATGTAATAAGGGGTATCAGCATTTTGTAATTACTGACGCATTTTGTAATAACGTCTGCAGTATTTTGTAATAAACCAGTCTACGCGTTTTGTAACAAGGGTATCAGCATTTTGTAATAAAAAATTGTCTACGCATAATGTAACAAGGGTATCAGCATTTTGTAATAATTCGCACTTTGTAATAACAGTTAACGCATTTTGTAATAACTGACGCATTTTGTAATAACGTCTGCAGTATTTTGTAATAAACCAGTCTACGCGTTTTGTAACAAGGGTATCAGCATTTTGTAATAAAAAATTGTCTACGCAAAATGTAACAAGGGTATCAGCATTTTGTAATAATTCGCACTTTGTAATAACAGTTAACGCATTTTGTAATAATTTTAAAAACTTTTCCCAGTTTTAAACCATTAACAAATATTTTATTGACTTTGGAATGGTATTACAAAGTGTGTGTTTTAAGTACAAAAAATTGATCGCTCCCCGACTTCCATTTCAAATTAGAAAGACTTAATTTTAGATAGCTATATTTTTACTAACTGATCATCTGAGGCAGGTAACTACTAGATTTTGACTGCTTTATTATCATATATTTGAGAGAATCATTCGTGTACACACTCAGTTGATTTATTAAATAGATGATAACGACATTCTTTCTGGTGTATGTCAGACAACCAGCAATCAACAGGTAGATACTCTGATAAAATAAAATATAATAACATAAAATAAATTATTTTCCATCTGCCTTCGCAAACAATAGAATCAAGCTTCCGTAAAAACGGGCACGCAACGGGCATGCGATAACCCCTTTACTTTCATATTTGATGATAAACATTGCGGCATTGAATGGCTTACATGGAGGAAACCCCTAGCGCGACGTCTGTCACCGGCAGCCACCTCCTTGTTGTGGACGAAACTCAATACTGTACTTTGAAAATAACTTCTGATAAAAGAAACTGAAGTAAATGTTTTACGACTGTTTGAAGGTGAAAAATATTATGAGGTAATAACGAAAGTGTTTATCATGATCGCTGCTCGGCTAGTGCATCGAATGTTGGATGAGCGCGCAAACAAGGATGGCGTTTACCCTTAACCCGCTCGCAGTTAAGAAAGCGATGCATAATATGCCTCTAATGTGTATTGAATAATGCATCGGAAACGACGGGTGCATATATTCTTGATAAAAAAGGAGATGTATAATAATAATTATTACGAAAATACCTCAAAGTAAGCACTCAGACATTAGTGCAACGCATCGCCCGACACGCTAAACGCGCTAATGACCACATGTATGTGCTTTTATACATTCTTTGCGTTATTTTCGTAATAACCTTAACTATACTGAAGTAATCTAAAGTAAACTAAACAAAACTAAACTACAATAGTCAGAATAATCTTATGTTATTGTGATTTGACTTGTTTAGCTACTAAAGCGGAAGTATATCTGACCTGTTGAGTATTAATGTATGTATGTATGTATGTAAGTATGTATGTATGTATGTATGTATGTATGTATGTATGTATGTATGTATGTATGTATCTATGTATCTATGTATCTGTGTATCTGTGTATGTATCTATGTATCTATGTATCTATGTAGGCCTATGTATGTATCTCTGCATCTATGTAGGTAGGGATGGAGGGATGGAGGGAGGAAAGAGTGCCTGAGTATGCCTGTCTATCTATATGTCTGTCTGTCTGTCTGTCTGTCTGTCTGTCTGTCTTTCTATGGCTGTTATCATTTAATGATAATGGCAGATATTTGGCAGGTATAACCAGTAGGATAGCGAGTCAAATTTAGCTTAATTATAGTATTTCAGGGCAGCTTATCCTAGCTCGTTGGCTTGACAAATTTTACCATTTGGCGATAGCGTAGATTCAAAGGACGAACACAATGCGAAAGAAATAGATCTGAGAAAACAAAACCATGGCTCAGTAGATATGAATTGTCATCTTTTACATACAAGGAAAAGTGGCAGGTCTGTCGATATAGCTTTATTTTGTTCTTGTCTATGGGATGATTAAAAATAAATTATCATTCGGTATTTTAATTGACTGCTTCACGTCAGTGTTTATTTCTGTATCAGCTGTCAGTTATTACCGTAAATTATCGACAATCAACTTTAGAGAAACACATATCATACGAATAGAAGTTGCTTAGAATACTGCAATCTTTCGTTTGTTTATTTTCCACTTTAATCGGCCTTTTTATGTCAAATTCACTTTTTCTAACAAAATGTCGTGACATATATGTTAAAATAATGGAATAAGGAATAAATAAGGAAACCAACGCCAGTGGACGATTATTTTACTAACAATTACACTCATAATTGTTGGACTAATACTGGGAATCAGTTGAACTTTGACCCCCTTATCTGGCATTATTATGATAACCTAGCACTGGTAGTGAGCTATAATCTCGACATTATTATATGCTATTACATTTTTACGTATTCAGTGACCACAAAGCATTTTGGAATACCTACAATATCAGCGGATGTTTATAATTATTACAAAATGCGTTAACTAATGTTACAAAACGCGTTTTATTACAAAACGCCGATACCCTTATTACAAATCGCGTAAACAATATTTTATTACAAAATGCTGATACCCTTATTACAAAATGCGTAGACCATTTTATTACAAAATGCTGATACCCTTATTACATTTGGCGTAAGTTGTTACAAAATGCGTCATATTACAAAATGCCGCAGTACACCTTCCCTGACGAACGTGTAAAAGATGGTATGATTGACCGTAAACCATGAAGTAAAATCTGACAGTATCAATAAAAGACTTGGTTCAAACGCGCTCATTATATATTTATGAAAAAGGTGGGAGGAACTTTTTAAATGGTAAATTTCACCTCCCTGACGCTCAAAACGTTCCAGTTTTCCTCAGCACAACAAGACAACAACAAAACGAACTTTGCCGAACATATACTTTCGCTTAAAAATTAGCGAAAATCCGGAAACTACCGACGGATGCATGGTCGGCACTCTTCGGAAAAGAGAGTCGAGAGCTTCCTGAGGCGAGGCAAACATGGATGGCTTACATAACCGCTTCACACCTTGAACAACACCCGTTGCTAGTTTGTTATATATTTGTCTGTGATAACACTGATCAGACTAAAGGACTTACCGGGATATATACAAGCAGTTAGTATCAAGAAGGTATTGATATGATTAGATCTTCCTTTGCAATGCACATTTCGATACAAAAATAAAAAGTGGTAGAAACTGTTTCATTGCAATGTATCAATAGACTTAATGTATTCACTTTACCTATTCTGTACCATACATTCTAAGTTTCCCGAGGCTCTCTGTTACAAAATGTCTCCCTGTTCACAACTTACTTGTAAACCAAATTTTCTATGGTCACCGACTCTTGTTTTACAGTGATTCTCTAACAGTGTGAGTCCTTTTGTTGGAGATTGATACGCCGACCGACTGAACAGTTGGATGTCATAGGGTAGACCATTCTGGCAGGTGCGAGGGAAAAAGAACACTCCATGTCGCATGCTTAGGTATACCTTAAACGCAAGTAAAAATATGCACTAAAATTTTTAAGGTATAATATGCTTCGAAAGTGAAATACTTAAACCTTTGCTAAATCTTTGTCCACGAATCTTTCATTTCTAATCTTTCAAAATCAAGAGGAAAAATCAAGGATCATCGTCAAAACTTGGTAGAAAAGAAACAAATTTCCAATTTAAAATACAAAATGGCATCTATCCATGTTCCCTGTGTTCATTCTATTGAGAAAAACAAAAACAATTCGATTACCGAAAGACTAAGAGAGTGAGAATTTTTCTTACATCAAGAGCTTTAAAATGATCTATCACAAATGATAGATCAGGAAGGAATTGTAAAAGTTTTAGAGTCCGATTATTTGTTCTCGATGTGCATCCTACCTTAAAACAATCATTTTGAGGAATATTTGACATTTATCATATAGGATTACCCACAACCATATTGCTTCATCCTAGTGACGTTCACTGTAAAATATCAGCCGTTATATTTCACGGTAAACGTCGAGATATGCACGATAAACGTCATCGATCGGTTTTGGAGTTTTCCCGAACAACATTATTAGTTTGTTGGTAAACAACGTAAACAAATAAAATGACTGCCGCTCTCCGTCTGCGAAGCGATGTCGCTGACGTAAAAAACTGAAGGGCTTCGAGGAACACGGGTATTTTGTGGTTGCTAAATTCGAAAATAACATGTTGAGTTTGTAATGATTTCCCATGAATTTCCTGTTAAAGTTCCTGTATTTTTTTGGCCAAGCTCTAGCAAACATTTTGCCTTTCGCACGGTGCCGGCACTATGCATGGTCGAATGAGCGTGTGGCGTGACGGCGATGTCGCGCGCGCGACAAATATTGACATGGCAACTCTAAGGGTAATCAAACAAAATGGCGGCTCCTCTCCGCGCGAACTCCGTGCCGTACGACGATCGAGCGCGATCGAAATCAGGTTAGATTTAAAGCTGAGGACAGTTTTTGATCGATTACAATGGTAATGGCACATTGCACCTTAAAAGGTTCCTCCTGTATGACGATTTTGGAATCCGAGTGTCTTTCTTCTAAGGCTCGATTGAGATATGGAGGACTTGCTGTGATGTATATATATATATATATATATATATATATATATATATATATATATATATATATATATATATATATATATATATATATATATATATATATATATATATATATATATTTTATATTTTATATTAGCAAAGTTTCCAAATAATCCGCACATTGGCAAACTTGCCACTGTATTTTGGAATAACTTTCGCCTTTCTATCAACATAAGGTTAGTATGAATGTGTATGATGTATTGCCTTATGTAATGACAGGTCCATGCAGTTTTGTACCGTGTCAGTTAGAATATCTTAGGACAACATTCAACTTGACGCTCTACATTAACTTGAACCGATACTCATCTTTTTAAAGCTATGTGTGTTTACCTCACCGCCATTTCTTCCAATTTCCGATGATACTTCACCAGCCGTATGAAGGCCACCTAGTAGAATAAAAAAAGTGGTCGTGATAATTATGTCGCCTGTGGCTTATTGTCGTAACAAAGTGTGTATCATTCATCGATACCATTTCTTTTTTTTTGATTTTGGTCGATTTCATTTACATTATTGATGTCACTCGACTCGATGATTGTTGGCACGCTTTTACAGATGACAAAATTTACTAATGCCCGTTTGTATATGGGAGTGTAACTTACCAACGACTATAACCTTCTTTCCTTTGAATTTACTTGGTTCTCGATACTTATTTACGTGTATTTTAATTCCCTTGAAGTTTTCCATCCCAGGGTATGAAGGAATAGCTCCTCTGTTGTAAACGCTTGTGCAAATCATGACGTAATCAAACTCTTCAGTGGAAAGCTTGCCATCCTTGTCCTTGATCTGTAACTTCCAATACTTTCCATCGTTGTTGCGCTGTACGTCGATAACGTCTGTGTTGAACAGAATGTGCTTCTCAAGCTTGAAATGCTTCGCATAGTTTTGGATATGACGAAGTACCATTCGGTGAGGCATAAATGGCGTGTTTTCTTTCGGATACGGAAAATCTGAAAATGTCATCATTTCTTTGCTATCGTTGCTTACAAGATTATCATAGATGGCGGCTCCCTGTCCAGGCCGTAACTCTGGTGAATAATTCCATACACCACCTAGAAATCAGCCGAAAATTGGTTGTTCAGAGAAATACAGCTGTCAAATCAAACGCAAGCTGCTTGTAAATGTCTTCCGTCTATTGTGTATGAATAATCTTGAGAGGGGTTTGAATTTACAAGTTGTGAACTCTTGTCAAAGAAAGTTTCGACGAACAAATGATTCACGTTTCGGAGGGCCTAGCAAGAGTTACAGCAAGGTCGGATAGCAAAGGTCACACTCAGAAGATTTAGTCATGTGAGTTATTGACTAATGGCCACAGGGCCTTTTGACGACTTCATCACTTTACAAAATGCGCAATTTTTATTTTGCAAAGAACTTTGTTTTGGTGAGGACTATGACAAATGTTTGAAATGTTGTCTCAGTTGTCATTCAAAAGCCAGCACTTTAGCCTAAAAAGGTGTTACAGTACCATGCGACGTCAAGAAAAACCTAAAATGCACTTGAGAGAGTGGTACGTTTTCATTAAATGATATTTTCATGAGTTAGGGCTGATTTTTCTATCGAAAAGTTTTCCCCCTTATGATTTCAAATTCAAAGAAGTTCATACAAGTCTTAGAATCTGAAAGAATGGTACATAATTGATAATCTTAATATCCGTCCAATCCGTGCAATAAAGCACACCATGGGACAGTATACCACGAGATTTTGACCAGTGCACGACATATATGCACTCGCTTTTGCACGTGCACATATGGAGTGAACTGGTCAGAATCGAGTGGTATACCGTTGCTGGGTGTGATTTATTGCTATTATATCATAACAGTATATTAAATTTATGGCATGGAACGTCAAAAACAGATTTTTGTTCAAGCTGACAGCTCGCGCGTATACCAGCCGTGGTATATCGTCGATAAACCACGGTTCTTTTCGGGTCTCAACCAATAAGATCGCTGTATTTGCGCCATCAATATACTGGTATGATGTAATATTCAATATCTCACGCAACACGTGCCTTTCACCAATTTAATCTCAGTGCACACTATAAACAATGGCCGGACCATGAAAGGTTGCCGAAATCTGAAAAAGAAGGGATTTACTTTTAAAACCTTTTGACATATGGCAAACGTGTTTGAGAGAACATCCACAAGTGGTATCTTCTCTAAGGGAAATGAGAAAATAATATGACAGAGCTCAATGGCACAGTAAGTGAGGCTACCCACAATTCCCCTTGATTTGTTCACTCAGACATTTTTTGCTAAAGGCTTTTTCAATTTTATCAGTTTCTTAACAATTTTTAACTTACAATTCAAGTTCAGGATTATTTGATAAGACTATGTTCGAAAATTATTGATTATGTTTAAAATTCAAGAGAAAATTGAGTGCGAAGTTGATGTTTGGAGGTGCTAAAAATTGCACACTTGTCAAGATAAAGTTATCAGCAACTAAGATGGTCTCATCATACCACCTGTCAGACATGCAAATTTCCTTTGTTACGAACAGTAAAAAAAATCAATACCCTTTCTTTCGCCAACACAGATGCAACTTATTCCCTTAGTTTCCTTGAAAATATTGTGTATGGCTGTCAAAAATTTATGTCGACAAAATTACAAAATTGCTATCTCCTCCGCGGAAAAAGGGTTGATCTTCTCATTATTCACAGTGAGCAATCAGAAAATTATGGTGATCAGAACTATGTTGCCAGAATTTTGAAATATGGACCGAGTTGTTCTCTGTACAGAAGAAATTTGCTTCAGTTCAGTGAGTGATCTCCGTGTGTACAGATCATGGAGGATTGTGGGTAGCCTCACTTACTGTGGATGGCCTTTGAGGGCAATCTGTGAATTTCCGAAGGTATTTACCGAGGGATACGGTGTATTCTACCGCCAGTACTTTTCCGAGCGAAGCTGGCGGCAGAATACACCGTATCCCTCTGAAAATACTTTCGGAACGCTACAGAGTACCCTCCAAGGCCATGGGGTTCTGTTATCATTACATATGTTCCCCAATTTTGTCGATCGCCGTAGAAAAAAAATAGCTAATCACGACACGGCCTGATTGCATATAGATTCTATATAGTGCGCATTGATATGCTGTCAAAGAACTTTTTTCAGCTCTGAGCTCACTGATTGGCTAAGGGAAAACTTTCTACCATTCATATGCAGATATTTGATGTAGCGTACCAAGTTCACCATACCACTGTATTTCCATCTCGACCAAGACAACAAAAACAGACACAAAGACGTTTCAGAACAGAAATCTTAAATATTTTAAATACATGTGAACAAATTATTGATATTTAGAGTAGAAAGATCAATTGTAATAAAAATTAAAATGACTGGAACTTCCAAATTGTACGCGAAATTAGACTAATCGGAGTCCGAGTCCGGCTGTCCGATCTACGGTTACGTGAATGAAACACGGTGGTGTACGGACATCTGGCGAAGAAGACGCTGTTAAGAGTTGTTTTCTGAGGCCGTGATGTTGAATGTGAAGTTGAAGACTCCTCCGGTGATTTGAGAATAGCCCGGGTAACTGGTTTTGAACTTGCTGGCACCATTGCAAGGATTGCGAATTACTGATCGCCTTGTTTTCAGAGGAGCCCATCTATCACATTTGTCTTTGTCGTGGCCGACACGGGTATCGCTTGTCGATGTGCTCGGCCCGGGTGCTCGGTCACTGCATGGTCCCTATCACGGTCCCTCTATCACGAACCGAGGTCGCGGGTTGAATTTGTCATCAAGCCAACTCAATATTACTCATTTGCCCTTGTTGATCTTCGTAGACGAGTGATTTATGGTAATTGGATACCGATCGCGAATCTAGCCCATACTCGTCGTCGCTGTTTCTGTACGCTGACGTAAACCGGCATAATTTACGTCACGGTCGTGGGTCAAGCTCGACTGGTACAAGTTACCGTTGTTATTGTCCAAAGCCAGTCGTTGAAAACAGCAACTTCGGGACCCGTTTCCATAACAGTTTTTTTCCGTTCATTTTCTTGCAACCTGACGAGAGCTTTGACGTCTTCGGTCGAGACTGCAAGAAATTTTGCTATGTCAACGGCTTAAACTTCGGTGTACCTTCGCCGGTACCGCTTCCATCGTTGTCACAGTATTTTGTTCCTTCAGTGCCGAGATATTAGTTTCACTTCCATAATTAAATTCTGATTCAAAATGTTCAAAATGAATACAGTTCTGCTAATCGTAATAACCACTTTCTTCCACAGATATACAATCCGCTGAAGTATTTATTATTGTTTAGGAGCCGGCAACAATATTTACCAATAGAAAGTAGTACGGGATGATAACTAATTTGCTTAATTTAGAGTGAAATAATTTCTTAACCATGGTTTTCTACGTAAACATTATTTATTGACGCGTGACCTGTTTTCGGAATGCTTTGAAGTTGATAAAACACGCGAAATACTTTACTGAAAGCAAGCAATTAGTAAAATATTTAAATGCAGTGATAATTAGCTCAATCAAAAGCTAAATACTTAGAAAAGTGTCACAATTTTTAGAAAATGCAAAAAATATACAGGGACTATATTATGTCTGTCTGTGAAAATATCAACTTTATTTCGCTGCCAACAGATTTGTAATCTGTGGTACATATGTAATAATACATTAGAATATAAAGTTAGAAAACCAACAACTACCTTAGGGCACTGGTCCAGTGACTGACACGCTGTGCACAGGACCGATTAGTTATTAAAAATTAGCTCTACAAACTAAGTTAGTGTTATTATCGAAAGGTGGGGAGATGCGGTGAATTTTCAAAATGTAGAAGGAGGCCGGTCGCGAAAATTTATCACATTTTATTCAAAAAATTTAAGTTATCCATCTATTGACTTGTAAAAACACCCATAATGACTAAGGTAACTTGCTCACTAACGGCCAGCTCGCAGCATGTGCATACAAATGTGCGTTCTCTCAAAACCTCGGACAAATCGCACATAAACATCAACATACGTGAATATGAGAAAATTATAATGGTAAGACGTTGGAAGTTCAGCCCCTTTATTTGGAAACTGGGCTATTGCGGACATTATAGTCTGTTTCAACAAAGACTTCTGCCCGCTTAATTTGAATCGAAAATTTGCACGTCTGTATCATATTCGATATGAATTTCATAACTTACTGATACTACTTCAGATACGACTAATTGTGTACTGGGGCAAGAAAACGTTACACCTCAAACGAAACTAATCGCATTTTATCAAACGTCCAACAATTTAGGTTGCCGAGAATATTTATGCAACTAAATGGAAATGATCTGCTGTCAATGTTTTTTCACTCCTGTGTGTAGCAGGAATTCTTATGTCAAACACATGAGAGACAGCTATATAGACTATCATGGCAATAGCTATCAAAGCAAATGGTCGTCAAGGTAGAAGGATATAGTTTGCTCAACTCAAAAATTCTATCATTTTTGTCTATCGGACTCTGACGCCAGTAGTCTGTATCTGAAGCAACTTCATAACTTCATAACCAGGGCCCTTGGAAAGGTCTCTGACACAAAGACCACAATCTATCCCGTAATATATTCATTTCGATATGCAATAGACGAATAAAAGGATGGAATTAGCATATCTTATCATTATTGTCTTCCCACCCACTATTTGTTGTGATGTCCAGTATCGCCAGTCGTCTAGTGTGAGACCCGCAGGGCGGTACAAAATTGTCAATCTGAAGTGTAATCCATCATTTTTTAACCTCCATGCTAAGGCTATTGCTACATACATGTTGCAAGTCTAAGTCTGTCCTCTCGGACTCCTGGCTATTAGAATCCCTGAAGAGACAATTTGCTACGACGCGTCGCTGTTTTCCGCGCGGGTCAGGAGAGTTACTTGCTACAAGACTTTGGAGAATATACCTTTGTTTTTATACGATTTTTATCGGAATGGTGTTGATGCTTTGAAATAGGTAGCTGCGAAAACGCACATATCTGTGGCAGGATATAGACTTTGTTTACGCGGGTCATCAAAAGGTTGTGGATGGCGGCCGGGTTGACCTTTTGATGACCCTCAGAGACGACTGTAGCCTCTCTCGCTACAAACACAACTCCTTTTCTCTGCTGCAGATAACTGTAGAGCTACCATGTCTCCTAAATCACATGTAGATTCATATAGTCTGATTCAAAATGAAAGTTCTCGGATTTAAGGGTATGTAGCGGTTATGGAAGTAGTGATTTTGTTCCGTAGTTACACCGAAAACTAAAAACAGTTGTGTATCTGGTAACCCGACCTACCCGAGTTAACACAGACCAAAATGTTTTCTTCGATTGTTAGAAAACCAAGCGAGTTAAGAGAGAAAGCTAAAAATCACGGAAATATTGAAGATTATCTTCTTGACCCACATCCGGATTTTGTAGAATGACAAGTTTTTCCAGACCTATCTACCCTATTGCTGACGGACAATTTATAGAAACGATACTTTTTTGCAAAGGTTCCCAAGCAAGACCCGGTACATTGTTTGGCCCTCGTACGGGCACAATAACAAAATAAGCAAAAGTAAAACACTTTTCTTAAACCTTGGATGGGAAAGTTTTCGCCTGACAAGGCACATCGATAGTTCTTCACATTTCATCATCAGTAATAAATCTCCACACCTGTCTCATGTTCACTGATTCTTGATCTGATGGTCAGAGGAGAGAGTAGTTATGGTGTACGCTTATCGGTCCACTCGGAACAGGTGACAATAGTTTTATTCTACTTTCTTCAATCTAAAGTTTTTCATTGTTTAGTTTCATCACTTCAACATAAATCGCAGTTCAATCGTGTGCAGGAGTTGCTGTAAGAAAAATTGTGGCAACAAGGAGACCGTAGATATTTGAAACACGCGCATGGTAAACGCAAGTTCGGTGTTTGGGGGAAGGGGTGTTTGTAAAATAATCGCAATCATACCAGTTGTCGGATTTTAATTACTGGCGCAAATATCGCACTAAATGTTGTACAGTTACGTTATTTTACATGAGCAGTGTCCCACATGTATGCCAAAAGAATTGTGTAGCCGGTGGCGCACTTACCTGATGCACGTCAAACGACATATATTATAGTGCGATATTTTGCGATACATAAAATGTAGCGAGATGTTGTGATATGAAAACATGCAGTACGATTTTAACGTGCTGTAATCGACATGAAGCGAACCCCTCTGAAGCGGAATTTGCGTTTGCTGTTTGTGTGTTTAAATTATCCACGGCCCATTAGCTCGGTTATTGAACCATTCGTTTTAGAGAGTGGGGATTTGGCCGAGCGGCTTTGTCTGAGGCTTCTCTGCTAGGTTTTCTTGCTGCCGTATGGTATGTTGTGAGTTCGAACTTACTGTATGATGGTAGAGGCGGAATAGGGTGGTCGTTCCTAACATGTAAGAATAAATTACTCGTCTCCAATTATCTGCTTATCTGACAGTCATTGCTATTGACAATTAACGGTATACAATACATGCTCAACAAGGTTTTCGTGCCTCTAAAAACATGTTGGCTCAAGCCCATCTTCTTCAAGACAACTTTTGATAGAGACCAAGACAGCGGCTCCAGCGCCAACGATTGCAACGCATTTTTTCGCCGCCATATTGTCTAAGCACTGCTAAGTTTGTGTTAATAATTGGTAGATGAGTGACATAAGTCAGACTCTGATCGTGAGAACATGTGGGAGGCCAGTGCGAGGTGTTTCGTCAGATAGCAGCCCGGGGCAGGATAACAATCACTGAGTCGTAATTGGGGGAGGGAGAGGGTTAACATAAAAAATACCTTGATTTTGAGGAATGTTTGGTCTGATATGTTTCATCTCAAACCTACCCATCTCAGCACTTTTCACAAGAGAAAGGTTAGCTGTGAAGTCACATAGCGAATCTGCGTACACTATTGATAAATGAGTTTATAGTGTAAAGGTTATTTACCGCTGTCTGACCCAATTTTCGGATCGGCTGCTATATATGGTTTTAATACACTTATACACTTTAGTAGTAAAGTTGAGCAGCGTTAAGTTGACTTCGCTGCGTATGGTATGTTTACAAACTTACAGTATGATGGTAGAGGCGGAATAGGGTGGTCCATCCTAACATGTTAACATAAATTACTCGTCTTGCCTGCTTATTTGACGGTCATTGCTATTCACAATTAACGGTATACAATACATGCTCACCAATGCTTTCGTGCCTCTCAAAACAGGTTGGCTCAAGCCCATCTTCTTCAAGACAACTTTTGATAGAGACCAAGCCAGCGACTCCAGCCCCAACGATTGCAACGCGTTTTTTCGCCGCCATATTGTGTGTAAGCACAGCTAAGTTTGTGTTAATAATTGGTAGATGAGTGACTTAAGTCAGACTCTGATCGTGAGAACATGTTGGGGGCCAGTGCGAAGTGTTTCGTCAGATAGCAGCCCGGAGCAGGATAACAATTACTGAGTCGTAATTGGGGGGGGGGGCACGTAAAATTATCTTGATTTTAAGGAATGTTTGGTTTGATATGTTTCATCTCAAACCTACACATCTCAGGAATATGCACTTTTCACAAGAGAAAGGTTAAGTGTAAAGTCACATAGCGAATCTTGTACACTATTGATAAATGAGTTGGTAGTGTAAAGGTTATTTACCGCCGCTGTCTGACCCAATTTTCGGATACGGCTGCTATATATGGTTTTAATACAGTCACAAACGTTAGTAGTAAAGTTAAGCAGCATTAAGTTTACTTCGCTTGTTCAGATGATATATATATATATATATATATATATATATATATATATATATATATATATATATATATATATATATATATATATATATATATATATATATATATATATATATATATATATATATATATATATATATATATATATAATATATATATATACACACAAATGTATACAATGGCCCTCCCGGTTATCACCATAATGACTATATGGCAACCTCTGAACTTGGGCACAGAGTGTACGGTTAATATATATATTTTATTTATATATATATATATATATATATATATATATATATATATATATATACATATGATACATAAATTTTCAAAATTGATATTGTTATTTTGACTTCATGTGTTCAATCTTCGTTTCAATCACTGTGTTTCAAGCACTCCATGTTTAGGCTTTCTTCATTGCCACATATGTTGCCAAAACTGTTGAGGTTAACCGTATTTGTATGCAAGACATACGAGTCTCTGAGGTTTGTCAAATAGTACATATGATTCTGGTGCTTGTATCCAAATTCAAATCTTAAGAATAATGCGGAATCATGTTCTAGCGAAATGTGTACGACGTTTTGAATGAAATGGTTGGACTAAGTTTTCAAATGTAGATGTATCTTAGTATTTATTGAGTGTTATGAGAGGGGAAAACGCGAACGCTGGTGTTTGTCTCTCACAAAGGCTCTTGTTTTTTTTTTAATCGTTTTATCCGAACACCAGAGTACGCACGAGGTAGAAGATGCAATTTGTATTATGAATAACCTGCGGTGGAAAACAACTCTTTCACCAATGCTAAGAAGGCATCTTATACTAACAGGTGTATCAACCCAATATGTAATAATTAACCCAATATGTAATACTAACCCAATACAGGGAAGCTTGATTCGGAGATAGAGAACATCCACAACTTACAATCAAAATCGACGTCAAAACGAGATAATGAATAAATACGAGGACATCATTGCAAGAGTTGTGTACGCGTTCAGATGTCATTTTAAGAACTGCGATGATAAATCATTTGGTTCACGCTTCGCAAAATAAACATTGTCACTTTTTATTCGTCTTCGTCGCTCGCGTGGCCAAGTTCAAACTCGTGCTGGGTACCTGTTCGAAGACAATAGTTCAATATTTGATTCTGCTGTCGTCTCTTTTTGGTGCTAAAACTACGAAGGAAACAACTTTTAGTACCATAAAGAGAAAGTTAATGATGACTCAATATAATAGCAATAGTACCCTTCACAAGTATGTATATACTTGATTTAGGTACAATTCGCTTCATATAGAACTATCTCAGCGACTTATGCAATATGTCAAGCATTTTCGCCTAATTTCGTGTATCCTTGTATGTGGCGGCGGTCATTGCTTAGGTAGTCACGTTTACCTTGTGGAGAAATACCTGGTTTCTCTTTTTCCGAACAGAGGTAGGATTGGTCTGCCACAGCTACAGCTGTCGTCGACCCATCAAGAATTGTTTATTGTTCATTATTGTTTATTGTTTATTTACAATGCTTATTTGAATTTCCATGTCCTTCTTTACAAAGATATCACATACGACAAGGGTAAGCACATTTCAACCTTGGACACCATATTGGTTACGTATATTCTACTTGATATCCTAGTGAAGGTGGCGAGATGGAATGTCATATCCGTGGCAGGAAAGTGAGGTTGTGGATGTTTACAACACAACGAACGAGCAATTGAAGTTACCACCTGGTCTTTTTAGGTCCAGGCACAGCTTTATTTACGTTCAAAGAGTTCATTACTTATATGGTCACAGAGCTTATAAAAATCATTGATAGACAGAGTCACTCCTGGATTGAGTCAGCGTCATCTACTTTCATACCCGCGCCGTGAATAACAGATCAACCAGATCGTGCCTGGATGGAGGGATGCGACCGCAAATCTAATATCATTGGTGTTCTTATGTGACCTTTATCTCCCACACTGCATATGTTTCGAAGGTTATGACACCTGTCGAAGCGTTGCATCCAGTCTCTCGATCCTAAGTTATTGCTTGACCTCATAGCGTGGCATCAAGTCTCTCCCTCGGCGTAATCGCAGAAAAAAAACAAAGAAACACAAAAAACACCGAGGATTAGTTTCCAAACTCGGTCATACTGTTTCATACGATCGTATTGGAAATGAGTTATCGCACCAAGACGTTAGATATCTCCAACGTTTACGATGTAAAACAATAAAAGGCCCATAGTATGTCTCTCTGCACTGAACTAAGGATGAAGCTGGGTTGGCAAACAACAGACCGCAAGGTTGCCTCGTATGTCAAAAATTATGATTGACGGAATTTTTAACAGCATTTGTCTAGTACATATATTACGAAGTCCTATCCTGAGAGAGAGAGAGAGAGAGAGAGAGAGAGAGAGAGAGAGAGAGAGAGAGAGAGAGAGAGAGAGAGAGAGGGAGAGATTGCGTGTGAGAACAGTGATAAGACTTCTAATCAAATTGTTAGGTATCGTAAGCCATACAACAAATAAATCCGTGACTCCAGACTATGGGTATACTTCTCTACTCAATTACCATAAAACACTCCAAAAACTCAGATACACCCCTGCTTTGTTACCATGCAATTCATATATGGAATGACCCTACTCCTTTTAATCTCGACAAGATTGGAGATAGTAGAAGCATTCCGTTGTGGATTGATTGCTACGTTGTTCAAAGGTCATGTGACACGGAGAAGTACGCTTGAATCTAACAGAGTAGACGTTCGCGAGACAGGAACGCGCAAATTGCAAAATTATGTCTATAATTTTCATAAGACTTTATGTTGAATGGTGTGGAAAGCCTAGAGGAACAATAACTGCTAAATTAAATAGGTGACATACATAGAGTTTCATCGAAGAATACATTAATATTTTACTTTACGAGTAAAGTCCTTAATAAGGAAGATCTTTGCGAATAAAAATTAAATCACCGGTTACTGTAATTCTTAGCGTCCAAAATTGTAACGTCATCAACCGCTTATGTTTACGTCAGCGACCTGCACATCAAATATAGGGGGACAATGTACACTTCTCTAATAAATAACAGTCTGATTGATAACCTTTGATACTGCAAAACCCTCCTAATAGAAATTTTATCTCGAAGCGTCCTTCATGTCCCCAAGGCGTGTGAAGGTTGCTTCAAGATCGTACGAGAAAGAGATAGAAGTAGAGTCACACTTTTAATCAATTATTGGTAAAAATGTCGATGAAACAATCGAGAAAGTTACATTTGACGGTTTGGTCTTGTTTAATCTTAAGTAAATATCGAAGATCCAGACTGGTAACTCAACAAGTATTTTCTTAATTATTGAAGCGAACAACTTGGTGGAGAATCCGGGTAAACTGAAGCTGACACACATATATTTATTTTAGCCCCACTTTTGATCTCTATTGCCAGATGGCGCGACATCTAGCGTCATAAATTCTGATAGTCAGAGTACGTTCTCAACAAAGCTATATACTTTTCTAAACTTATACAACTACAAAATTATGATCATTATAAAATGGTCATCTCATGAAATTTCCGTCATTCTTTGATTGCTTTTTAAGATTAAACAGGATCACACCATGGGATATACCGTTCTTGAATGTTTTCATTTAAATCTTTGCCAATAAATAATTAAAAGTATGACACAATCTTCTTTCAGATCTCCTTCTCTTACGATCTTGAACCAACCTTCACACACCATGGCCACGTGAAGGATGCTTCCAGGTAAAATCTCTACAATGGAAGGCGTTGGAGTAAACTTTAAAATAAGTGACATCAATACCTAAGAAATCACCCAAAACGCCCATTTTAGTATCAGGAAGAAGCGTTTTACTTAAAACTAAGCGTCGACGTCGGGTATTTCTGCCGCGCGATTGTGCAAAATCTACGATCTACGGAGTGTGTTCGCAACAGTAGGGTAGTATATGAAGAAATGCTGACTTAAGTCACTGAGCGTGATGGTACCGGTGTTAAGACTTCTGGGCCAAGTGAGTGATATTTTATCTCAATTATTTCATGAAATGCATTTTTTTTATTTTACTCCATAAATAATTTTGAAATACCACGTTTGTGGCGATGTAAACTCTGAATGCACTACGTACAATATACAATATTATTATCAGTTTTGATTGTACCCATCCAACAATGACCCACTTGAAAGCACTTTTTATTTGGGCGCTTTTGCTTGATGCATTAATGAAATACTTGAAATATACGAATCTTTTCAAAATTAATGATCATAACCAAATATATTCTAGGAAACACTAATTATACAAAGGTTCTCTAAATGTAAGATTATAATTTATTTGGTGTAATTGACCTTCTTCTCGTACTTGTGATGCTGGAAAGTCTTGCGATCACGAGCTATAAAACAGGTTAAATGGGAATAGAAATATCGTTGAATGGGAATAGCGTCAACCTTGCGGTTTCAAACGCTACGTCAAATTTCAAAATTTAGGTCAAGCGGGTAGCTTTTTTACTGACAGTTAAAACGTTACTCATTACGTATATAGTTGTGGCTAGACACGCCGACCTCTTACTTGATAGCAAGGGAACACTTCACTTGTCCTATCAATAAGGAGAGGGAATAAAAAACATTGTGATTTTTCTATGGCCTTCTCATACTTGGTTGGCAATAGAGATGATGAGGGCGTCCTACGCATACATCTTGATGTATAAATAAATGCGGTCTCGGTCATGTTACCACATTCAGCCACTTTTTGTCCTTGACACAGAGGGGCTTATCAGAGGAATCATATGTTGTGTCACCTAATCTGTTGGAATAATTTACACGTCAAATATACAGTATAGACACACTGCGGCGTGCGATAACTTTTTGACAACGATACAGAAATTTATAAGCATGCCAGATAGACAGTCTCTTTTGTCACGTTTGCTGTTCGCGTTATTAACGTTAAAATGCAGTCCTAAGTGAAAATAAAAACACAACTTATTTCGCCCGTGCTACATACGAGCCTTTATAATGATTTGGAACAAGCAATAATTGTAATTGTTTAACAATCTTTGTTTAGGTTTTCGTACTTGTCACCAGCAGCGTAATGCCTCTTGGACGTGTTTTAAGCAGCAAGAAGATATACCGACTTCCGGGTTAACGTTACTACCGACATGTCTCTAGCAGCCAATTGTGTTGTCTCTTATGTCATCATCTATATGTTCCTTGGACCTGGTAAATTTCATAGTTTACCTTGAATGATAAAGATTATTGGACCTGATTTGATGTCTAATGCAAACGAGGAGGGTTTTATTAAAAATAATATTTGACCAACAGTAGAGAAAAAATCTCCTGACTTTACAGACTTTAGACCAGTGGATAGAATAGAACTGCAGGTAGCGAGACATCCAGGTCACCTCAGCGACAGAGTTTTGCGACAGACAGCAGAACGGCTTCATTACATTCCTCCATGCTTCCCAGAACAAATAATATATCCGGACATGTGGGTGTGTGCGTTGCTAACCTTTTAGCGCCATGGTGAGTGTAATGTTTGTACACTAGCAGCTACGCATGCACTGGACAAAAAAAGGTGTAAACCTCGCGATCGGGAGACAAAGAAATATAATATGTATTTTGATTTGTATTACGGGTATCCCGATTACAGTCTTCCTCTTATATGAAGGATTTTCCAAGTCTGGAGAATTTGTCCTAGATGTTTGACAGTTTACAAAGTATTAATGATTGAATTGCGGAATATAGCATTTAACGTTAAAAAAGTACGAATGGAGTTGATGTAAGTGACAAATTGCTGTATGTATTTCTGGAGAACATATCACTATTATATACACGATTGGAACTAATTTTGGTTAAACAATTGAAAAAAAATATTGTGACTGTCATGTCAAACAAAAGTAGTGCACAAACGATCAAAAGTTGCAAATGCAGGCCATTTGAAGCAACAACAGCTGCAACTTTTGATAATTTTCACTATTGTTGGCTTTAATGTCAGCTACAGTTCTTCTACTACTACGCAAAGCATGTTGAGATACACAGTGTTCAACTTGCTAAGAAGTCACCCACGTGTTCCTTGTTTATGGTGACTGTTTTGAAGTGAATATTAGACTTTACGGAAATTCAAATGTAAACAAAAGCGTACGTACTACCAAATGTATTGACCGAGTGTGACGTGCATGCAAGGTCAGCCGTACTTTGACAAACTTGACTACGTGTCCATGACGCGTAATGGACTGTTTTTCTATTGCCATTGAAATAATGCTAAACATTGAGGTTCCTATGAGGGCGCAATTCATCATAGGTGGGTTGCTCTTAGAAAGGTTAATATCCACCTTTTACACGGTTGACTTTTATTGGGTCTGAAGCACCTCAGGTACAATTTTTAGATCACTCAAATTTCTCCGATCTCTCGATTGTGTGTATTCATTCTGTAACCTCTTAGATTGCATGAAATTTCCATATTCTTGTTTTTTTCGTGAACTCCAAAATGTGCGCGTTTGAATCATTCCTTGTCACAAACATTAGCACGTATTACTGTCTTGAGCACATTCAGACTTTCTAAAACCATGATACATGGCACCCTTCTTTTGGCTCTTGGAAGATGGGGAAAAGGTTAGGAGAAATGAGTAATTGTACTCTGTTCGAATACTCCTCCCTGCCAAACCCTTTGCCCCTTCCTTCCCAAGGATTATTGTCGTCTGTGAAGATGTTGACATCATTATGTACCCGACGTACTATTATAAAGTTTGTGTGCGATGTGTATTAGTGAGTGTACGAGCGTGAGTGCTTCACGAAATCTATAGCGTGTGGAGGGGTTGCTGTCAGAAAAATTGTAATCTTTTTAGATTTGGGACTTGGCCGAGCGGTTTTGTCTGTGGCATCTCCGATAGATGACTGGGTATATCATAAATTACTTCAAGCACAAATTAATGATATCTGTTATTACATGCCTCGTATATCGAACGTCATACGCTCCCTAGGATTCTATTGAAACTCGTCGATGACTTCGCTGGCGGCAAATCATCACTTGACTGAAAGTGAACGGGGACTATATTCAACTTGACAACTTTTGGATGCAAAAAGTTTGAAATTTCTTCTTTTTTGCACAGAAATCCGGTTTTTGGAAAATTTTGCATGAAAGAATTTGATAAACCGCATAACAGTCGTTTAAATTTATCAATGGATTCGATGATAATAATTGTCCATTTTAACGGATTTTCGTCTGGTATGGAAATAAAGCATTTGATTATCATTTGCCAATAGCCCTAAATATTTTGAGTGTAAACTGTGTGATGAAAACATTTTATCCCAAACAATGGACTATGTACCCTCGGAGCAGGAGACCATTTGCCCCCTTACGTCGGGCAAATGGTCACCTGTCCTCTGGCACATAGTACCATGTTTGGGTATTAATATATATTACTCAAGTTTCATGCATCGTGCAATCCTAAGACAGAAGTGAAAGGTTTTTTAGCTCTACATTCTGATTTATAAGGTTAGGAGGTACCATTCTATTTGTAGGTAGTGTTAAAATTTGACAAATAATATTTGTTTTTAAGGGGACCTTTTGAAACTCACTCAGAACATTTGTTTAACACATAGATTTGTCAGCATTAATAATGTGCAACTTTTCTGATATACAAAGATTGCATCACTTGCTTATGTTAGAGTAACTCGATCCTTTGTCTAGAATTGACTACTAGACATCAAAGACTTGGTTCTTGTCTTTAATTTCCAACTAAACTTCGACAATTCTGTATTATTTCTGTATTTGCTGTTACGGAATGATAATATGTGGTTAGCAAAGCAGGTCTTTAAGGTATCATAAGTGAGGCCGACGTAAACAACCTCTATGTTGTTTCCCATTGATACCTTGGCCTTTGAGTTGACAGTTACCCTTCAAGTACGATGCAGACTTTTCCAGGCAATTGCTATCAGCCGGTCGATCTTTACGCTGGTCTCCAGTGATTGCGCTCCAATTGTGCGACTTGATAATACTAGCCGTATTCTTCATATAGCTTTAACTCACTTTAATTGTGTTCCCATTAAATATCATGTGTAGTTTGAACCTTTTGGAAAGTGTTTATCAACAAGTTGCAGATATTGCTTACCGATATGGGTTTCCATGTTTTTACTGAAAGGGGGTCAAACCACGTGATGTTTCGTTTCCTGTTATTGCTTCTCTTCGCTGACTGGTTGGTCTTGGCATATTCAGTATGACCTGTGTACCCGCTTGACGTCAACGCTGTGTTGTAGTGACCTTTGTATTTATCAAAGATGCCCTTATCACTGGCTATTGTTGAGAAGAGTTTGCTTGTTGCTTTAGGTATGTGTTTAATAAATTATTATAGTTGGCGGATGATTAAACTGCTTAGGGACATACATTGTTCGGTCGTTTGGTTTACGATACGGATAGAACTTTCCTGTATGAAGATTAATGTCACGTCCAAGAAGTTTGCTATTTTCTGGTTTGTCTAAATTATGATCCCCAGGCCCGTGTCATGAAATACTTTTGTGATTTCATTTTCCCTCCTTTCTGCTTTGCTTCCCATGATATTCTTGAGTACACCAAGCCCGTCGTCCCGGTAAAGAGCTTTTATTTTCCTTTTATGCAGAAACATGCAATTTCTTTCACCTTTATGGGGTGGACTTCTCGACCCTTACAGTACTCAAATACTGTATTAACACACATCCTTATCTTACATCCTTATCATATTTCTTGGACTGTACCAAGGATATACACACCCACGAATTCGCATATTTTAGCACCGTCGAAGCTACGCATTGCGACATATGGCTAGATGTTAAGAAAAAAACTAGATCAAATATACAGAAACATTAATTTTCTTCGCAAAGCATGTATAGTGAACACGTTTTACCGTGACAAAAGAATGCTCAAAGCTTGTTTTACCTGAGATGGTCAAGAAGCATTCTGCGTCAGAAGTCCTCATGAGATCACCATTAGAATAATAAACGTTAAGAGTCACCCACATAGCCACGGTACGCTGTTGTCCTTCAGTATCAGTCTCTCAGTAGTCACTGATAGATGTCTAGTACATTACGCGAAATTAATTCTCTGTACTGCTATGTCACTGGATCACTTGAAATCTCAGCGAACGAAAGTAATGAACTGAACATCTAGCCCTCATCACCAAGCTCTCAAAATCTGATACGAATTTCATATGATTCGGTGCATACTATGGGTAATACTCAGTCAACATCTCTCCACAAGTTTTAAGAAAATGTTTTGCTCAATAATTTTTAAACCTACCGCCAGAGGAAAGAAAAAAGTAGTGTTCCTCTTGTTTTTTTTATTATTTCTTTTTTATTACTCGTAGTGACTTTTTTCTGTTTTTTCAATCCAGCAAACTATCCCTCTAGTTACGATGTTCTTGATGTCTGGAAGTTCGAATTTCACAAAAACGAAAGAAATGGAACTAATTTGTGATGTAAGTGTAAGGTCCGTTGTCGAGACACCAGACACTGTGACAGAAAATTTTAAGCAGAAGCTTTGTGAATGTTGCACTTTTAATACAAAAAGCTGGATTGCTGTACATTGTCTACTTTTATGACTGCAAAATGTCCAGATGTCCCGATGGAAAGCCATGGGTGAGCATGCCAATCTGGATGCCAGTCAGCTTCATGTATGATATAATGAGATTCTCTTCTCATAGATTTCAGGGGGCGATTCATCGGTGACCTATGCAAAATTGAGAAACTTCCATTTCTAGTCAAAAAGTCTTTTCGCAACAAGCGGTAGAATTAAGGTAATATGCACCTCGAAAGTGAAAGACTTAAACTTTTGCTCATATTTTCCTCAGTGAAACTTTGAACCATTCTCTTATCAAAACAAGAATAAAAATCAGGGGTCACCGTGCAAACTTTGGTACTAGAGAGACAAATATCTTGCGATTTCTCGATATTTGAAATTCAAAATGGCCGCCATCCCTGTGTAAACTCTATGGGAAAAAATAAAATTTTCGATTTTCAAAAAACTAAGACGGTGAAAACTTTTCTCTCGCCAAGAGCTTCAAAATGAGCCCCCACAAGTGGTAGGTCAGAAGAAAATTGAAAAAATTTGAAGGCCCGAATTTCTGTCCCCGAGGTGCGTTCTACCTTAACTGTGCCCAGAAAATATCTGAAGGAGATGTATAGGGAAGCTAATTACCTGTTTTTACAAGACTCTACAAGAAGGGTTGCTGTGAACAGTCAGTTACCGGAAGAAGTTGTGATCGCTCGACACCCGTCAGAAGCTAAAAACGCTCGTCGGAAGATTTATTTCAATTCAGTTTAAATGCTCTCAAATTTCCTTGAGCAAAACAGCCAAATTTTCTTGGACGGAAAAAGGGACGCTGAACATTCACCAAGGACAGCAGAGTTGACATGTACTCGACGGGTTAACACTTTACACATCGTTGTCTGTTAAGAGAGGATTCGGGGAGAATGACATTTACGTTTGATTTCTAATGACACTTTGTAAGATTTAATTTTGTAGGTTGCACACTTCAGACTGATGAACCACAGACAGAGAGAAACAATGTGTTTCTCTTTGTCTGTGAACAAACCGTCTATGAAAAACATTGCTCGGGTTTTATTCTTATATGGCATTGCATGCATCATAACTTGTTTAAATTTACCAAGGAGGGCTTTTCTTCCCCATGACTCCTAATTGTAATACATACGGTGTTCTCAATCGTGTTCGAACTCACAACCTACTGTAGGCAGTTAACCGAGCGGAGAAGCAAAAGACAGAAATGCTTGGCTAAGTCCCCACTCTAAGAAAAAGTGGTTTAACAATCGCGCTCAGTTGTCGCATTTTTTCTGACTACGACCACTCCACACAGCTCTGAAGCACTCACGCTCGTACACTCAAACTTTATCGAAGCGGTGAATACATATCTTAAACTAGGCGAAAGACAGTCTCGGGATAATTCTGTCCACTAGGGTACACAATACGTCGTTCTCAATTGGGTTCGAACTAACAACCTAAGATATCCAGTCAACTAGCAAAGACGCATCAGACAGAATCATTGTAAGGTGGCCATATCCTTTCAACCAATGAAAGCCAAAAATCCTGTGATGAATTAAGGTCACAATGCACTAGTGAAGAGTGAGTGACGACTTATAATAGACGACTAATTTAATACTGGACTCTGATTGTTGAAGGAAGCGTAGAGATTGATAAATATTCATCATTTCGGTAGAAGACAATTTGCAACGCCATGCATACGAAGCCAATAGGTCTGGCATTGCCTCGACAAAATAATTGGGCTAATCAAAATTATGCTGGCATTACTGTTGCACATTCCGTACTGAAATACTGAGAAAACCTAAATTAGCATGATAAGGATGCACGTCACTGAAAGCCCTATACAAACGATAATATCACTAGCAAAGCATTTTCTAAAGTCATCATGCCATATCCCCTAGACAGCAGCAATTTTCAATATTCAAATTTTAACATAAAAATAGAACAGGTAAACTGCGTTGGCGCAAAAATGGAACAAGATGACTTGGAGCTTTTTTATGGGATATTCCATTACACTAAGTAAATGACCATATAATCAAGATGAATATGTGCTTAAGCGTTACATTGACGATCGAGGACGTCAAAGCAAATTAACCAAAACGAAAGGATGTAAGTTTCGTGTGACAGTTATTCAGTCCGATAAAATCCTCGTATTGTTCTGGTAAATAAAGTCCTCCCCTGCGATAAAATGCCGAGGCCGAAGAAACCTTTGTCGTCGCATTGGATGGCAAGGTAAGGTCCGCGAATTATCGATGGCAAGATTTCTTTCATATTTCAAAAAAATAATTCCAGCGGAAATGTGTTCTTCGGGGGTCGTTTTGTCGAGGCACCAAAGGATTCGAAACGAAATGAGAGCACCCGAGGGTTCTATAGAAAACAAGATCATTTTTATACCGTCGCCCATTCAAGAAGGACCGCGCGACAAAACATATTACAAGGTTTTCAGGGATCATTCTTCATCTTTATGCCCTACTACCATTATGCACCACATGTAAAGGAAAGTGGTTCTATAGCAAACCAAAAGTAATGACGCACATAACTCAGATAATTTTTCAGATTTATTTACACCGCCGAGTTTGAACTGCAGACGCACAACTATTCAGGTGCAGACTCACTAACATTACCGAAGACGCACATGTTTTACCCTGAACTGTAATATTGTTAACTTAATCGAGGACGACCAGAAAACGACTTTACACCAAGTTGTTATGGAAATGGTTATTGCAAATAGTCTTTTTGATGTTCTAAATCTGCAGTATACGGGTAGGAAATAATAATGGATACAACTGATTATTTCTCACTGAATGTATGAGACATTGTCAGCACCAGCTCCTAAAAGTTTCATTTGCTTACCTCCTGAATTCGATGTAAATTCAGTAAAGTTATGAGTATATACTTTTACCAATATATAATTAAGCAATAAAGCACACCAGGCGAGGGTATACAACAAGATTTTTACCAGTTCAGGGCATATATGCACGAGCGATAGCGAGTGCCTTTGGTATTTTTCCACAATATAAATACTTTTTGGATAGGATGAGAATAAAGGCTGATACCTTACATTCGTAGTTATACAATTTGCTACGTTGTGTTGAATTAATTATCCAGTCCTAAAACACAATACGTAGACCATTTCAACAATATAACACCACTAGCGTTTCTTTTCAAATACAGTGACATTTACTAGTTTCTACAGAATACGTGAAAACATGGAAATATTCGGTCGAAAGATACTTTCCATCATCGTTTCCTCTCCTTAGAAATAGATGTTGCACAGTAACAGTGCACAGAAGTTTTACCGAACGATGATACTTAGAACTCCGAACTCACGGACTAGTGATATTCTTCTCTTTTGAGAATTTATCAATCATTTGCTCTATACGTTGTACACTTTGTTGAGTTAATCGATCCACCTGTGGGCTGCCATGTGAGCTGTCAGCCTGGAATAGGTCAGTTTCTGCAAGGGCATTATTGTTGTCGATAAAGGATGTTTCACGCTTTTGTGACATCTCGCATCGATTCATGTAATTCGCTTCTTTATGGTATTCCAAAATACTCAGTTGATCGCATTCAACGTATCTTGAATAGAGCTGCTAGAATTGTAACTTGCTCAAGAGTCACTGAGCATATCACCCCGATTTTATTTCAGTTGCATTGGCTGCCTGTTTCTCAACGTAGTGTTTGTTAAGATTCTTATCTTCACATATAAATGTATCCATTCATTCTGTCCAAGTTATCTTTCTAGCATGGTTAATTTGTACGTCCCGAACCGAAATCTAAGGTCCGCTGACCAATGCAAACTGTGACAAAGCAGGTCGCTATAAAGAAATATGGGGACCGAGCCTTATTATTGCTGCCCCGTTTTTATAGAACAACCTTCCGATTGAGGTTCGTCGCTCCCCAAGCCTACCAAGTTTGAAAGAAAGTCTTAAAACACTTCTTTTAAATTCTGCTTTCAACTGAACTAACCCCTTTTATTGATGTTTTTTGTTTTGTTTTTAATTCTCGTTATCTTTAATAATATTGATTGTATTTTACCCAGCGTCTCTGATCACACTATTTGTATGGATTTTGTTGCTTTAGAAATAAGAAATTATTAGTATTATTATCATTATTCATAACTAAAATCATCATCATCAAAAACCATCGATATGGCCCTCCCTAGAGTTCTATATTTTCTTCTTCTCCTCCTACTATATTATGTGCCGCCTCTATATTACTTTAGTTATTTTTTACCAAACCTTACATATATGATATTAGCAAAAATGCACATCTCAGTTGTTGAAAGTGTTGAAAATTTGGCCGACTATATCGAAAGAACTAGCGCTGCGTATCGTCGCAGTTTTAAATTGATGGGCCGATTTGATATGGCTCTTAATATGACTAAGGGTATTCTTGTAAGTTCTGCTGTCATAGCAGCTATTCCAACAATGCCGGTACTGATAGCCTCAACTCCTATTATTATCTTAACCGTATTAATACCTATGCCAGGTGTTGTTATTGTTGTAATACAAGGTAAAACAGGAGAAGTAAAAAGACGGGAGGAACCTAAACACTACTACGTTCAATATAAACAATAGCTTACTAAAATACAAGAAAAAGTCACGACAGTCACTGCTCCGGGTCTTATTCAGAATATATTTCAACACGCTTTAGAAATAAGGAAACAGGAAGGATTTAGTCGTCCCCTCAAATGATATATGAGACTTTATGCTCTAAGGGGTTATGAAGGTTGATTATTTTACATATACTCCCTTTTAAGCGGCTGGGTTAAAATGAGGGAACTGCGTAGATGAAATTATGAGTTGTATGCGCGATAACTGAATGATGGGTATGGTGCAATATGTCCAACGGTAACAGATGGTGTTTCACTTTTAAACGCTACGCATAGTATTTACGCGTTTAAAATTTAGAAGATGGATGCGCAATAGATGTATCTCTATTACTATGGCAATGGTCAAGCAACGGATCTAGACTTTGGAACCAATGTGGGTGATAATGGGATAAAATTGGGATTTTTATCACAGAGTGCCAATAATGTACACTACTTGCTCGATTTCTAATGACACTTAGCAATGTTGAATTTTGCAGGTTCCAAACTTCACCTTTAATAAACCGTCTATGAAAAAAATTGCTCGGGTTTCGTCATCATGCTATGGATTTCTTTTTCCCTTCATGACTTCATTTTGTAAGGTAGCCAAATCATGTCAACCAATCGGAGCCAAGAAACATGTGATGTATTGTGGTCACAATGCAATTGTGAAGAGAGGGTTATGACTCAAAATCAATGTCTAAGTGAATCCTGGACTCTGATTGGTGACGAAATATACCAGTGTCATTAATATTCATCACTTAGGAAGAAGACAGGTTGCAACACCATGCATAAGTAGCCCATCGGTCGGGCATGGCCTTTACACAATATCTTGACAAATCAAAATCAAGCAGGCAAGCCTGTTGCACCTCCCCCCCCCCCCCCACTTGAATACTGAGAAGACTTAATTTCACATGTTAAGGACGTACGTCACTGAAAGCCAAATACAAAGCAGAATATCGCTAGGAAAGCGTTGTCTAATCAAAAATGATCACGTCATATTCCCTAGACAGCTGCAGTTTTCAATACTCAAATATTAAAATAAAAGCAGAACACGTGAACTGTGTCGGCACAAACATAAAATAAGGTCCCCTGGGGGGTTTTTTTGGCATGTTCCATAACTCTTGTAGCTTACTAGAAACAAGTTTTCATTTATATGCTACTGTATTACATTGACGAACGAGATCGTCAAAGCGCATTAACCCCAACGCCGAAAAGATTTAAGTTTCGGGTGATAGTATACTGTCCCATAAAATCATTATACTCGTGCTCTTCTTGTATATAAGTCCTCCCCTACGATAAAATGTCGAGGCAGAAGAAAATTTTGTCATCGCATTAGATGGCTGCGTGTCAAAACATTTTTATCATTAATGTACAGCTTTGAAAAATGTTTGAAGGTAGGGTAATTATGGATGGCAGAATTTTTTCATAGTTCACACGATAATTCCGGCTGAAATACGTACTTCGGAGTCTTTCTATCAAGGCACCAGAATATTCTAAATTAAACGAAAGCACCATAGGGCTCTAAAGATAATCGGAGCATTACATAACGTCGCCCATTCAACAGGGACCTAACGACACAAAATATTGGAGGGCTTTCGCCGATCATTCTTTATCACCGTGCCGTACTGCCATTATGCAACGCATGTCACGGAAACCGGTTCTATAGGGAACCACAAGCAATGACGCAGCTAGTGGAGATTTTTTTTCTAATTTTTTCAAAAAAACCTTTTTGTATTGTCGAAGTACAACAACGCAGGTGAATTTAACGACTCCCTAAAATTACCCTGGAATGAATTATCCTGAAATGTAAAATCGTGAATTTAATCTACGACAAGAAAGCGACTTTACATCAAGTATTTATGGAAATTGTCATTGAAAAAAATTGCATGTTCTAAATCTGCAGTATACCCGTAGGAAATAAAAATGGAAATGATAATTTTTCACTGAATGTAAGTGACATTGTCAAAACGAGCTCCTAATGCACGTTTGATTTGAGTGCCTGCTTGATTCGCTCTATATTCAGTATTTTATGACAAAGTTACAAGTACATACCTTTACCAAAATATGACGACCTTTTACGGCAAAACGAGATCAGATATCTGTCGGAGGAACCCTTAAGACCATTTATATACACATAAATCAAATTCATTTTTACTCACGAGACTTTACACTAGACAAAGTTATGGCGAAAACTTCAGTTACACATATATACTTCAGTCAAACAAAAAATACCGTCAACGCCAACTGTCGTGATTCCTCTGTAATTGAATATTAATTGAGGGATTAGAGGCTTTGTGTCTGAAAAAAAAACTACCAGGATATAAAATATTATGGAGATTGTAAAGTCTATTTCGCAGATACATCACTATTAAGAAACATCACGGGCTGACAAGTTAAGTGGTTTGACAATGCACAGCTGAAAATCTACTCTACATTTCCGACTGCTTAAGTGTACTTCCACGCAACAAGGATTGGATTGCTCCTCCCCATTATGTACACCACATAAACGAACTAGCGATCATAATTTGAGTAACTACATAGACCGTTTTGACATTTTTTCCACAATAGGTGCTATTGAATAATTTTTGGATAGGATGAGAATAAAGACTGTTACGTCACACTCGTAGTTGCACAATCTGTCGCATTATATAGAATTAATTTTCTAGTTTCAAAACACAACTCGTGGACATTTCAACAATAACAGCGCGAACGTTTCTTTTTTCAAATACAGTGACATTTACTACCTTTTATTGAATACGTGAAAATATGGAAAGATTTGGGCGAAAGATACTTTCCACCATCGTTCCTTCTCCTTAGAAATAGCTGTTTCACTCATGAGACGTTTTATTGTCAATAACAGTGCACAGAAATTTTGCTGAAAGGTGATACTTGGAAGAATGGAAGAAAATGTAATTTCTGCTTTTAAGTTGTCTTTCTTGATTTGCGGTCCTCGATAGAAATAATTCTCAATACGGAGCGCAGAAATGCGTATTTAAACGTGTGAGGACATATCTTATACATTATTGTCGTGACTGATTTAGAGTATTCCTGGTGTACGATATCGATGCATTCGGATGTATGCATTCCTGAGTAGAATTTGCAGAGAAAATTAAGTTATTTTAGTCATGAATCGTAAGTATTCATGGCAAATAAAATCTGTTGAACTTGGACTGCAAGCTGTTGTTGACACAGCTTAGGTTTGAATTTACCCAAACATCCTTGTTCGATTTCATCTCATATCTGGATTTACAAACGCATATTATGATTATACTCATTGAACCTCGACCTTTCATTCTCATCTGCCTGTGTTACTTGCAAAAAGAATTGCAAATGCATTGTTCTATAGGCTTCTATAACGACCCTCCAATACAAAAAACGGAGTTGAATAAATTATGTCACAAAAGGTTGCGCTGCAAGTTACATTTTGAAAGTCTTTCCCAATTCTGTTTTAGGGAATAATATTGCTGATATTAATGCAGTGCACTGTGGGTCGCCTGTCGGCAACCGGCGCCCTGCCACTCCGTCCGCTGAGGCTTAGGCTTTGAACAAGGTTTACTCTCATCATAGGCGTTATGGACCAGCAGCAAGACCTACCCACACTCACTTGTTACTGCAAATTCCATTCTGCGCCTACGCGCCCCTTAGACGTGTGTATTGTATGCACGAAAGAATACCTACGCGTACATACACGCGCCTACAGGGCACAGAGCGGAATAAGAGAAGACAGGCGACTGTAGATATACCATAATTGTAAGCGAACTTTAGTAGTATGCGCTAATATATTTGGTCGATCCCTTCTGAGAAAGAAATTTATTGAATGTCTACATTTTGTCATGCAGTTTCTCTCGAATCAATTGAGTATGATTTTATGTCGCGCTTGATTCGCAAATGCATTCTCTAATATGTTATTTGACTGATGTATTCGTCGATATTCAATAACCGGTCTTCCTGAATATTCGTTCAAGTTTCATTAAAATATATTACGAAAATATTGAATATTTTTTTGTAATATTATTAAAAATAAATAGAAGTGGGGCCAGAATACGGGTGCATATGTAGAGAGCGCAGAAAAGGTGCACAGACTATCGAATTTGGACCTCTCACATACGTCAGTGACATTGTGAACGTCGGCTCAGACCACACGCTTGATTTATGAGCCTCCTGGATTCCCTCTAAATTCAGCATTCAATGTCAAAGTTACATGTATAGACTTTTTACCAAAATATATTTACGTTTAACTTCAGTGGTCAGATATCTGTTAGAGAAACCCTTTACCCTCAAAATACATAATCAATTGTTACATGTTAAAAGTTAATTTGTTAGTGTAAGGTTTTGTCGTATGATTGTTATTAACATAAAAAAAATATTACAACACTCATACTCGTGATACTTTAAACTACCAAATATATATCCTTGAAATAATCTAAATGTATTTGAAACTGACAGCTTTGAATGGCATCCGCGTTCACTGCTGCTAAATGCAAGGTTACCGTTCAGTGCTTTGTTCCCTGCTGTTCGCCGTCCAGCTCCTTTAGGGCAAACTATCGCAAGGTAAAGATACATTGTACAAATTCGTTAGTGTTATTGTTATGTCGTTGGAATCGTGGATAATTCGTCTTCGGTTTGCCTAAAGATGCCGCCAACTTGAGTCAAGAATTGAAAACGCGATTGGATGCAATTTTGTATACGATTAAATAGTGAACTAATGTGGGTATAATCTGAAAATGCAAGCTCACCGCCTTTCTTTAATAAGCAAATGTACGTTTTATGAGTCATTTATAAGTAATTTTTAATACTGCAACACTCAGCTAATTAAGGGCACCAAAACCATTTGAGAAATTTGAAAAATATAAAGTTCCAATTCTCCCAAATTGTTTCCTATCGTGTTCAACAAATGACAAAAATACAGTAAAATCCAATCAATAATTTATATATTGAAACAGAAAACAATAATTATAGCACTCATAATAGTGATACAGTAATTCTTAAAGTACCAATTATATACCATTACAATAACCGTACATATTCGAAACTGACAGGTTTTAATATCACTGAAACCTGCTCCTGCTAAATGCACATAAGACGTATTTGGAGGGTTTAAATCATGTCTTAGCCTTGATTTCTGCCTTCAAATCTATCATTGTTATCTAGTGACATCCACTTGTCAAACATGATCAGCAACTCTCCTTTACTAGCTGTTGACTGACAGAAAGCAGTACGGTGCTTCTTCGGAGTTGAGTTTGAAATCTCAGACTGTGTTGCTTTAGAAATGAGATTTTAGCCCGGGCCGATAGCTTAATAAATGGATGCATTTTAGGGATTGTAGGGACAATTAAGAGAGTTAAATAACCATTTCCCAGTTTAAATATTTTCTAGTTTACAACACAGTATTAAATGAATACCGAGATTTCCTGTGCGCACTGCTGTAACTTAAACATGTAAAGCATGACAAATGTCCTTTGACAATCTAAAAAATGAATTATTGGAAAATACATTTTAGTAAAACATAAGTATAGCATTTACAATCATTGCAATAAAATTGTACAAGAGAAATTGAATTAAAAACCAATATGCTTTGAAATACAAATAAATAAATAAATAAATATAATATATATATATATATATATATATATATATATATATATATATATATATATTATAAACTTTTCTATTCTATTCGAAATTTACCGTAAAGTTCGGTACAGTGCAGGAAACAAAAATAGAAATTCAAACTATAGCTGCCCATTGAAAACCGTTGAAATTAGCTAGCTAGGTCTAAAAGATTGAGACGCAAGCCTTACATATTAACAGCACAAAACAATTTATATTGAATGAAGTTAGTTATATTTTATAGTTGATGTGTTGATAAAATGTTATAATAGATGTGCACCTTATCTTATGATTCTGTACTTCATACACATCTTTTTTCAGTTTCTCTTCTGAATTTATGTAGCTGAAACTTGTGAGTCATCGTTAACGCCACAGCATGACCGACCGAAGATCATTTGTCCTGTTAATATCTGTCTGTAGGCGTCTCTGACATTTTTGTTACTGATACCGTAGAGAATCGGGTTGACGGATCCCCCGATGTGTATCGCAGGGTACAGCAAAATAAAATAGAATGTAAGTCCCTCTGGCCTTCCGAGCGCTTTTAAAATGGCACCCGTCAGTGGCACAGGCATATAGCCGAAGATAATCAACAAGAATACAGCTATCAAAACTTTCAGAGTGCGAATTTCTTGCAAACTTGGTGTCTTGCTGTTGTTTGTCGAGGTTTCTTCCTCCTCACTGTGAGCTTGTACTCGCTTTCTGCTACGACGTATAAAGAGAAATACGGCAACGTAGCTGTAGACGGTGAGTACGATTTGAATTATCATAGAGGCAATCGTGAGCGCCCTGCTGATATTAGGATCACATGGAAAGATGTCCTCGACGTACCTGAACGCATTTGGTCTAGAGTATAGATAAACTTGAGTTGCTATCGGATAACACCAGCTGAACATAAGGGCGAGACAGAGAGTCTTTCTGTTGTTGAATCGGTGGTACTTCTCATGGTGAACTATACAAATATAGCGGTTTATGGCAACGCATGTTGTAAGCCACAGAGATATCTCGAGCAGTATTGGGTGCAGTACTTTGTGAATTACGCAAAAAGAAAAACCAAGTCTCCAGCGACGGTGAAGGAAAGTATCACCCGCCACAGATGATACGAGTATCGGCGAAATCAAGTCTGTGATGCTCAGGTTGAACAGTATCGTGTTGATGGTCGTTCTCAACTTCTTCTGTAGACAGAACACTGCAACAAACAGCAGGTTGCCCAATATCGCCGACGCAGACAGAAACACTTCGATGAAGCCGGTAAGTGTTAATACCCACTCAATTGGAATTCGAGTACGTGAAACAGTGTCTTCGAAGGAAACGTTTGTGCTCGTTGAATTGCTCATGTTGAATTAGCTGCAGTCCTACCTTTGGCAGGAAGTTGTGAAGGAGAGCAAGATTTATGTTTAGCAGAACTTTATGCAAAAATCTCAGGAAAGCTGTGATAGGCTGCACACAAAGTTTAAACCGGAGGTCACGGAGCGCCCACCACAGACGACTTGATCTTTCAGGCTGGCGAACCAATGACGAGAGGATGAAAACATTGGACGTTCGAAGGGGTTTGTACGAAAACAGGAGAAGTATCTGAAGTAAGGGTTTGACGTAATGTTTTACACAAAATACCAGTATTTCCATAAGCAAAAAGTCAATGTTGATTCTCAAAAAGGGAAAGTATTGCCTCTTTCCTATCTGCAATTTGTATTATGTTAAATCTGAAAGTTTGGACGTAACCTTCTTAGTGTCACCTAGGTTAGATGGAAAGATCCATCTTGGTACTATTTTTAGACGCCTGTATGTTTTTTGAAGCTTGATGTACGCTTACACCTCATGCGATTCCAAGTAACATGAACAGAAGGGAAAGTGTCGCAAAAACGATTTTCTGCACTGTGTGTGACGCACAACCATATTCCCCTGGTCATTTTCTTTTGTAAACAGGGACGTATAGTGATGTAAGATCAGAAAGAGGCTCTCGTGCAATCTCAAGTGTTGCCTTCATGAATTCGCCAATGTTGCTTCTTCTGTTTATCTGTGTATGTCCTCAGCCTATTCAAGGTTGCATACAACCTGGCAATTACCTCCGTCACATGTCATTGACTGTGGAATTGAAAATTCATGTCCATTCTCTTTTGTAGTTTAGTTGTTGTATCTGACCTTTAAATTGCGAAAAACGCGATATTTAACCAGAGTTTTGCACCTTCAGAAATTTGAAAGACGTACGTGCCTCTGTTCATGAAAATTGTGCAATAGTTTACTACGTATAATACACGCTATACCTGCTTAATCATCTATTTTAAAAAACGTCATAAAACATTTTCATTGCAATTGAACCTTATTAAAAGAACAAATATATTGAATTTCAAATTGCAGGGAACTTCAACGTGCTTGGGTGATCAGAATAAACGTTTCTGGTGATAGAAAACAACGCCAACTGCATCCATTGCAAGAGCTCTCCTTTGATAGATTTTTTCAACAATTTAACCAAATATGACGTCACTGTCCTCACTTACATAATACGTTCATTGCAGGAAATACCAATCGTTGTACCAACCCTTACATACTGTACTGACGAAAAAAAAACATGTCGTCAGCGTTCTGTGAAGTTTCATCGACAGGAAATGAAATGTGGTACAGGCAATGAAGAATGCCCAAACAGTCAGTGTACGGGTCAATTTTTCAATGGGAGCACGACAACACAGATGATGTTGATTGCGGTACAGTTAACATCGTATTAGGTAAATTTGTTGCAAAATTTATCGAAAGAGAACGTTTGAAATGAATCAAGGTGGAGTCATTTTCTGTCGCCAAACACGTTTTTCCTATCATCCAAGCAAGCACATTGTAATTCCAAGCCTCTCTAACATTAATATTGATGTATACTGAAACAATGAAATCGAATTTTTATTAGACACATACTTAAACAGTTTTATGTTTTTATGTTTTAGGTTCAGTTTTTATTTTTCCCTGTTACCAAACCCCTAGTCCTTGATGAGTGTTTAAGATTGAATCACTGTCACATTGGAAATGTCCGCCATTCAATTACACACAATACATGTCCTATACATTTTGTGTATTGATACATGTAAGACATGATCTACCCTCGTTAAATGCTTTGTGCAGCATAATAACTAACAAATAGATGTACAAGGATACCACTCAGGTCGTTGTACTTGTAACAATTTATACTCGTCAGGTGAGTATGCCATGTCAACTTTTGCTGAGAGAAGTCAATTATCTTTCTTACTCCTTTTTTATATTTTAAGTTGGCTTTGTTTTTTTTTTTGTCAGTAATTATGATAATAAGTGAGAGGTGCCGGGCTGGGATCGTTATGCTTTCAGTAACTGAAACTGACTCCAAGTTATAGGTTGTAAACACCACTTTGGATCTTTATTTCTAAACAGAAACGCAGACAATTCAAAGTCTGCTCTCCGATCACTCAACAAGCGCTCTTCTACTTTCTGAAGAAAGTGTAAAAAAATTAAATCGTTTCCACATATTGCAATGAATACTTAAGACTTTCTTTTTTACTACATATGTACAGGAAGAATTTATGTAAAAAGTGTCCAAAAAGTGCCCTAAAAAGGCGAAGCTTGTTGCAGACGTGTGTGATAACATTAACACAATACATCACTCTCCGTTATCACTATATCTAATTGAATGAAGTGTGTGGTAACACGGAGTCTTACAACTATGTTAAATAGTATAAAGTAAGTAACAAAGCAAGTTCATATCAGAGATTTCTCAGTCTTTACTGTCGGGAAACGCAAGATATCACGCGAATGTCATCGTACGCCAAACATCTGAATCGTGGGAAGCGCATGACTCTAACTTGTGACAAGGGAAGGTCGACGCTTTCGTACTTTCATTATATCGAAGCCGCGCTGGTGACAATATCCGATTGCTTTGCTCTAGCTGCCGGTAGCAGTTCGCAGTTGGCAAGGTATTTTGTACCCCGCCTTTGGTTGTATCCAAAGCTGAAGGCGAGAACGTCGTAAAGCAGTCTAGTTAACGATGTACCATTTTAAACGTCTGCTCATTTTGATTGTACCAGTGAAGGTCGTTCACATTGAAAGCCGTTCGGGCCCTCAGGCAACAACAGTCGAATTAATGCAAAACGTCTTCAATAGGAACACATCGACAACAACCCTCACATGTGTCTGACGAAAAGATCTCGCGACAACAACAACATAAAATGAAGAAGATATTTGACATATTCACTGCATATTTAGCTTACGTGTTCATGTCAGCTGTTGTTGCGCCGGTGTATGATGTCTGTCTACCTGCCTCTTGGCGCAATAACTCCTCAACAGCCTATCGGATTGGCATCAAATCTTGTGCATACATTATGTTGCTAATGGCAAGAGCATGATTGATAGGTGGGTGTTGCTTGCCGTTTGCATAATTAATACTCGTTTACATACTTGTTTGCCGAGAAATCAGACATTCTTGGATGGCATTATTAGGGGTTATTACACGAAGTTTGGGCGATACCGCGTCGTATTCGAGTGATGTGTCCGTACTTTGACGAGTTGCGCAGCAACGAGTCAAAATACGGACACATCACGAGAATACGACGCGGTATCGCCCTAACTTCGTGTAATAACCCCTTTATCATATATGCATGCTTTGGTTATGACTGTTTTCCTACAGACGCTCCGAAATTAGCGACGAAATCAACTTGAAATCGACCTTGCTTCCTTCAGGCTGTACTTGTAAACAGTTGGTTGCTAAGGAGTGATGACAACCGTATCACTTCTTGATATTATTCCGCTATTGGGCCATTCCACTTCAAAGAAGGGTTTATGGAGCACTTTTGAAGTGAACAATTTAAACATTACGATGTCGACACAGGTTTTCACAATTTGAAGAAGATTTATCTTTAGTTTGAAATGACGGTGGATGTAAAACATAGGCGGGAGTTTGTAAAATGGGTGTGTTTTCATGTTTTGATACATAACCTCATCCCTGCGTGAAAGTTATGAGGCCGCGAAAATCGGGTCAAAATACTCGCGCCACGCTCAAACTCTATCGAGTATGAAAAGCTGAGAGCACAGAGCAAGCAGCTCTGCGACATCTATGAATACACATACAGTGGATATAATACCCGTACCAGTCAGTTTATCTCGAAGAATTATACATGTCCCCAGACGTCAAATATGCCGAATTTACCATCTCAGTAAGCGGATTAGGGAAAACATGAAGTGAGTACACTGTAAGCTGTAGTGTCGTAACTCGTTCGTGATTTTGTTGCTGTACGGAATAAAACATTTCAAAGGTATTTCCGTCGTCTGCTCGTATATTTTCGTTCCTGGCTTGCCTAAATAGAACTAAACTAAACCTAAGCGAAAGTTTGACTTTCCCTAGATCTTACATTGTATCTGAAACCCGCACCGCATCGGTGCCACCAGACACGATCATGACCTGTACACTGACAGATACAAATCGGGAATATAATGTGCACCTTCAACCTTAGCTATCGCGAGTATTTTCAGTGCGGTTGGATTTTCGTGGCTCATTTACGGCTGTAAACGATGTAATTCACCGCCCAGATACTTTAAGCTCATCAACAGGAAACTTGTCGTATAGCGGTTCTATCATGATGCTCTGTCAACCGATATCTTTACGTGTAATCATACATCCATGGTGTAATCTTCAGCAGCGTAGACGACACGAAAACACTGAACCGTGCACCGCCACGGGACCGGCCGTGAATTGACAGGTGTCGGCAAATTATACAAATTTTCAATACGTTTGTTTGTATGTTTTTGGTACAACTGTACTTGTGCCTAAGTTCAATGCCCATGAAATGACTGCAAACAACAGAATTTTGACCATAATCATAATGACGTTTGGGATTGTGTTACGTGCAGAGAAAACGAACAAAAGGGGTGAACTCAGCAGTTAACGTTTAAACAAAATTTATTACAAAAATAAAACTAATTGCTAAGTTAGGGATAGAGTACAAGCTTTAAAGTGTACAGACTACTTATCTCAGCTGGGACGGCAAAGCTCCAGTCTCAGAGTTGTAACAGTCAGTTGGATGAATGAACAGTCCTTGCAGGCTTGAAGCTGCACAAAGTCCACAGTATAAATCCAGCGTTGGCAGTGAAGGTCTTGAAAAGTCTGAGAATGACTACTGCTGGAGTTTAGTAACACACAAGAGACACGATCCCAAAAGTCTGACTGGAAGCTGAGCACGTCCCTTTTATAAAGGCATATAAGAACAATCTAGAACTTTTATTGACATGCTAATTACTGTTCTAAAATTATCTCCCTTACACAACTAATCAACTTTCCAGAACATTCCAAACATGACTAATTGAATTCAAGGTTGTGAGGTCATTGAGGGTAGTGACCTTGAGAATGTTCTAGACTAATTGAACTCAGGTCATGATGAGTGTGGGGGGAAATGACCTACATAACACACCCCTTCTTCAAAAAAAGAAAATTTTTCAAAGAAAAATCTTTCTTTTACAAATGTAATCTTGACAAGGATTTAAGTACTCAAATTTTGTTTTACTCTAAAGTAAAATTTCTTGAAAGTAAACAACAATAAACTCTAAATACGAGAGAGACAGTCTGCAATTAAATTGTCTCTGCCTTTGATATGTCTAATGTCAAGATTAAACTCCTGTAACATTAAACTCCATCTTAGCAATCTCTGATTTTTGCCTTTAAATTTCTGCAGAAAAAACAAGAGGGTTGTGATCAATATAAACCACTATTGGCTGATTTGAAGAAGTAACATAAACTTCAAAATGCTGTAAAGCTAATATCAAGATAAACACTCTTTTTCAATTGTAGAGTAGTTTCTCTGGGATTTGTTAAATTTGCGTGAAAAATAGCAAACAGGATGATCTACACCATGACTATCCTCTTGCAATAAAACAGCACCAGCAGCCGTATCACTAGCATCCACAGCTAATTTGAATGGCAAAGTGAAATCTGGTGCAGACAACACTGGAGCACTTTGAAGTATGGCTTTAAGTGTATCAAATGCCTGTTGGCATTGCTCTGACCAAACAACTTTACTTTCTTTTTAAGTAAGTTAGTCAAAGGCTCAGTAATTGTGGAGAAATTTGGACAGAATTTTCTGTAGTAACCAGCCATACCGAGAAAGCGCATCAGTTGTCGTTTGCAGTTTGGTATGGGAAAACTTGAAATGGCACTGATTTTAGCATCAACAGGTTTTACCCTCACCCTGTCCTACAGTATGTCCGAGGTAAGTTACCCTTGCCCAACCAAACTCAGATTTGGCAAGGTTGACAGTCAACATTGCTTTGCTCAGTCTCTCAAAGAACTTCCGCATGAGCTTGATGTGTTCCTCCCAGGTGTCACTATACAGGACGACGTCGTCAACGTAGGCTGCACCCACCCGTCTAGCCCGGATATGACGTCGTTGATCATCCGTTGGAACGTTGCCGGAGAGTTCTTCATTCCGAATGGCATCACCTTGTACTGGAACAATCCGTCTGGTGTAACAAAGGCGGATATTTCACGAGCACGATCCGTCAGAGGGACTTGCCAAAATCCCTTCAGTAGGTCAAAATTTCGTCACATACTTGGCTTTTCCCACTCGGTCGATGCAGTCATCAATCCTCGGGATTGGGAAAGTGTCTGTCTTTGTTAAAGTGTTGACCTTCCTAAAGTCCGTGCACATACGATAACTGTGATCTGATTTGGGAACAAGTATACACGGCGAACTCCAGTTACTTTTACTGGGTTCAATAAAGTCATTGTCCAGCAGGTATTTGACTTCTTCCTGGAGATATTTTGCTTTTGTTGGATTCAGTCTGTATGGATGTTGTTTTACAGGCTTACTGTCCCAACATCAACGTCGTGATAGATGACGTTTGTCCTCGTTGGAACATCTTGAAACAGGTGTTATATTCGTGGAGCAGTTCTTTCACCTGTTGTTGTTGTTCTGGCTGGAGGTGTGCCAACTTTGTAGACTCCAGCTTCTCCAGGATTTCTGAGTTCTGAAGCTTGACCGAGCCCAGCTTTGAGTTTAGAGTATTTTCACTCAAGTCAGTTTCAGTATCACTATCTTCATAATGGCCAGAACTGACTGTACTGACAGGCTTTGTTTTAGTAGGATTATCCCTATCCAAATATGGCTTAAGCATATTTATGTGACATAGCTGTTTTTGTTTTCGCCTGTCAGGTGTTATTATGATGTAATTTAAATCACTCAATTTCTTATCAATTAGGTATGGCCCAAAGTAACGAGCATGGAGTGGTTTGCCAGGAATTGGAAGTAGAACAAGAACTTTTTGACCTGGTTCAAACTTCCGTTTTGAGGTGTTTTTATCATATTTGGTTTTCATTGACTGCTGAGATGACTCAAGATTTTCTCTGGCTAATTCACATGCTTTAGAGAGTTTTGTACGAAAATCTGACACATATTGCAAAATATTCAGACAATCATCATCGTCTGATAGGAATTTCTCTTTAACGAGCTTAAGTGGGCCACGGACTGTATGTCCAAATACAAGCTCAAATGGGCTAAAACCAAGAGACTCTTGGATTGACTCTCTAACAGCAAAAAAGCAGAAAATGAATTCCTTCATCCCACTGCTTCTCTGTGTCAAAACAGTAGGTCCTAATCATGTTTTTCAAAGTTTGATGAAATCGCTCAAGAGCACCCTGACTTTCTGGATGATAGGCGGATGACCGATACTGTTTAATAGCCTAGCTGATCCATTACTTGTTGAAAATTCCAGACATAAAGTTGGAGCCTTGATCGGACTGGACACATTTAGGGAGGCCAAATAAAGTGAAAAATTTGACTAAAGCTCTCACTATAGTCTTTGTCTTTATGTTTCTCAGTGGTATGGCTTCTGGAACCGAGTTGATGTACACATAATTGTCAACATGTACTCATTTCCTGATCTTGTTTTTGGTAGGGGCCCAACACAGTCTATTAGTATCCTACTAAATGGTTCTTGAAATGCAGGAATTGGCTGTAAAGGGGCCTTTGGAATGGTCTGATTTGGCTTTCCTACCATTTGACATGTGTGACAAGTTTTACAGAAATGTGCTACATCCTGCCTGAGATTAGGCCAATAAAAGTGACTGAGAATTTTATGATAAGTTTTTCTTGACTCCTAAGTGACCAGCCCAGGGCGTTTCATGGGCCAGGCGCAATATTTCAGCACGATAGGGCTTTGGAACCACAATTTGATGTTTTTATAGCCCAATCGTCATCAACCAAAACATCTGGAGGTCTCCATTTACGCATGAGAATACCAGATTTTGTATAATAGGAAACAGAGCTATCTGAAGTTTTACCTTCATCATCTACCCTGTCAAACAAACACAAAATATCTGGGTCTTTGTGTTGTTCTGCAATGAGATTTGATCTAGAAAATGTCTGACTTTGGTCAGCAGAAGTTTTACTGGAAGTTTCAAATCCACGAGGGATAACGGAATGATCCGTGTCAAACACCTGACTGAGAAAGGTGTCATTTAAGTCAACATCTGTGACATTATTTTTGAGAGTATTTTGATTCTCGGAAGTTTTCTTTGACATGGCTCGAGTAATGGCACATGATGGGAAAAGGCCGGGAATGTCTTCCTCTATGGCTCTGGATTTTGATCTAAACTAGGATTATCAGTCACAAGTGGATTAGTAATGACCTTGTCCCCAGCAAGGTCGTTTCCAAGAAGAAGGTGAATCCCTTCAAAAGGCAAAAAAGGCCTAATACCTAAAGTCACAGGTCCAGAAACAAAGTCCGAAGACAAATAGACATTATGGAGAGGAACAGGAATAAAGTCATTGCAATCTACCCCCTTAATAAGAACTTTAGAACCTGAAAATGACTTTTCAGAAAACGGCAGGGTATCTGCCAACAAAAGAGACTGGGAAGCCCCGGTATCTCTTAAAATTTTGACAGGGGTAGCGGAAGAGAAATCACTAGAAAGTGATATAAAACCATCATGAATAAATGGTTCGAAAATACCCATAATGCTATCTTGAGAAGAATTGACCTTGACCTCATTAATTGGGGTTGAGAGGGATTTAACCTCAGAAAATGTGTTACACACATTATTAGACTCTAATTGAGTTGATGAAGAAATAAAGCCGGTGGGCTTAGATCCACTTTGACCACTTTGACCTTCACGTTTTCTTTTCAATTTGAAACACTCTGACATTAAATGGCCGTCTTTCTTACAATAATTACAAGAAAGTGTACCGAACTGTTTGTCAGAAGGAGATTGAGACTTGGGATCTGATGATGTGGGAGTGTTACTTGAACTCTGTGAACTGTTGTCATTTGATTTTCTACTCTCCTTTGAGAATTCTTGGATGAAAAGGACGAGTTAAATTTACCTGCATTGTTTCTGTATGGAAAAGGACTGGGATGATTTGCTGTGAAATGAAGATTTGTGGGTCAATGAATAATCATCGGCCAAACGTGCAGCAACCTCCAATGTATCTGCCTTTTGTTCATTGATAAATGTCTTGATGTCACTCCGGATGCACCTTTTAAATTCCTCAATCAAACAAGTTGTCGTAATTTGTCATAATTCTGACTGACCTTTTCAGAAGAACACCAACGATCAAACAGTTGTTCTTTTGTTCGAGCAAATTCAACATAAGTTTGATCTTTCGCTCCTTCACTTCTCACAATCCCTAAATTTCTGACGGTAAGCTTCAGGCACCAACTCATAGCCCTTGAGAATTAATTCCTTCACAGAATCATAATTTGAAGCCTGCTCTACTGACAACTGAATGTAAATTTCTCTGGCTTTACCCACCAAAGCACTCTGCAAAAGCATAGACCAGGACTCCTTAGGCCAATTCAGACTCTGAGCAATTTTCTCAAAATGAAGGAAATATTTATCAACATCCTTTTCTTGGAAAGGGGGAACTAACCTGAAATGCTTAGTGATGTCAAACTTGTCTGAAGGGAAGAATTTTCCTGACTGTCCAAGCTCTAAACGTTTTATTTCTACCTGCAATCGCTGTTCTTCTAATCGCAATTCTTTTCTCTCTGTCTTTCTTCCATTTCTAATCTTTCCTGCCTTTCTTTTTCTTTCATTTGTAATTCTTTTTCTTTCATTTGTAATTCTTTTTCTTTCTGTCTTTCTTCCATTGCTAACTTTTCACGTGCCAAATCTGCCTGTATTTCTAACTCTAATTTTCTGAGTTCAAAGGAAGACTCAGGTTCATAATCTTTTAGGGCAGACTCCCCAAAATGGCCTGAATTAACTAAATGTTTTGCAATCTTGAACTGTATCTCTCGCTTGCGCATAGATCTTTTGACTTCTACATTAAGGAAATTTGCCAGTGCTATGAGGTTGTCTTTTCTGAGGGAATTAAATGTGTCCTGATCAAGGTCCTCCATAAATTCGTCTGGCTTGAATTCCGCCATGATTAAATTTCGCTGAGTTCACAGTGTACAGTAGTTTTAAAAGGCTGGCAAAATGTTGTCAAACGGCTCAAATGTTTCGTATCCCGGACAAGCCCCCAATTTTGTTACGTGCAGAGAAAACGAACAAAAGGGTGAACTCAGCAGTTAACGTTTAAACAAATTTATTACAAAAATAAAACTAATTGCTAAGTTAGGGATAGAGTACAAGCTTTAAAGTGTACAGACTACTTATCTCAGCTGGGACGGCAAAGCTCCAGTCTCAGAGTTGTAACAGTCAGTTGGATGAATGAACAGTCCTTGCAGGCTTGAAGCTGCACAAAGTCCACAGTATAAATCCAGCGTTGGCAGTGAAGGTCTTGAAAAGTCTAGAGAATGACTACTGCTGGAGTTAGTAACACACAAGAGACACGATCCCAAAAGTCTGACTGGAAGCTGAGCACGTCCCTTTTATAAAGGCATATAAGAACAATCTAGAACTTTTATTGACATGCTAATTACTGTTCTAAAATTATCTCCCTTACACAACTAATCAACTTTCCAGAACATTCCAAACATGACTAATTGAATTCAAGGTTGTGAGGTCATTGAGGGTAGTGACCTTGAGAATGTTCTAGACTAATTGAACTCAGGTCATGATGAGTGGGGGGGGAAATGACCTACATAACAATTGTCATTGCCTTATTCGCTCAGCTGTTTTATATGTTCATATAACAATGAAGGTCATGCATACCAGCGAAGGTCACGCGTACGCGTCGCTGTAAGTAGTTCGGTTAAAGTGAAAATATAATTCGTATTTTCACTAGTTAAAATATGGGTTCATATCAGTACCGTCTGAACAATAGAAGAATGGCAATACAGGCATAGCATGTATGATAATTATGAATCTTCTCACAAATGCCAATCAAGAAACCATGTGACACATTTCAAGGTCACCAGTAGAAGGTTTTGATAATTGTTCTGTCCCTTTGCATATTTAATGCACTTTTCTCTTAGGCGGCAATAATTCCGATTCATTCCGGGTACAATATCACATATCTTACATTTTATTCACCGTATTTGCTGTCATGTACAAACAGAACCCGAGAGCAATGGCCTTAGAGACATCTTTTCAATACAGCAAATGCCAAAGACCGCACACTTTTACGTGACAGAAGTCATGTCACATTCAAGTACAAATAGCAATCAATATGACGGCCAAATAAACGTTGTATGTTTTAATTTGCATTACTTCTTTTATAGACTAAAATTCACTCTTCATTAGTTCAACCTTTGTTATTGATCGGTTTGATTTTTGTCGAGAGTTTGTCTTAATCTTTGCGATCATGCCTTCGAACATATTGGTGCCCCGGCAGTATAGGGGAAATTTATGAATCCACAAATGTAAAATACATCTTTGATGAATCCAAGTTCCGAAAGTCCAAGCACAGCTAGGGTCGACACGCTGACAGACAATGAGTTTTCGGAGTCATAGGTCACGAAATTTACGCTTGCCTAATTTTAATTTCTGTTGACCGGCGTGATTTCAATGCTTTATTGATTTTTTCGTCCAGGCTCCACTTTTATTCTGATGAATGGAGAGCTAATTCGTCCTTGTCAAAGTCTCAATAGTTCTCTCAGTTGACCGTCCATCATTCTCTTTATTAGCTCACGTGTGTAAACACGTGGGCTATCGTCATAGCGATGTCTGTCTGTCTGTCCGTGTGTGTGTGTGTGTGTGTTAGTGTGTGTGTGTGTGTGTGTGTCTGTCTGTCTGTCTGTCTGTTTACACGATAACTCAAAAACGCCTGATTGGATTCAAGTCAGATTTGATACACATGCAGGTACCATATGCTACTTGGAAGAACTGATTAGATTTTGGTTAGTGTGGCTTGCATATTAATGAAGTTATGCAATATTGTTTCTTTCCGTACAATGGTTTCCCTATGGAGACTGTAATGACAGTGTAGACATATATCAAGAAATACTGCACAAAATTTCATGAAACTTTTCACAGATGACAATCTCAGAACATTATGATGATACTGTGAGTGTCATGTCAATTGCCTTCTCATTTGCATATTTAATGAACTTTTGTTATTAGTGAGATGACTCTGAAATTCCTGCACCAAACTTGATGATACTTGCAACAAATATTGATCTGATATATATCTAATTATACTTTGAAGCATTGGACAGTGTCAAGTTAATAAATAGGTCATATAACTTCGAAATAACTTCACCAAATGTGATGAAATCTGCTGCAGATACTGATCCGACTGATATCTAACTGTAGTGTAAAGCATTCAGTAGTGTGAAATTAATTAAGGGTTCATTTGCATATTTAATGAACTTTGTAATTAGGTATATAACTCTGAATTTACGGCACCCAAGTCTTTGAAATTGGGTACAGATATTGTTTTGATAAATATCTAATTGTACTGAGAAGCATTTGGCAGTGTCAAGTTAACAAATAGGTTATTTGCATATTTTATGAAGTTTTGTAATTAGTGATATAACTCCAAAATAACTGCACCAAATGTTATGAAATCTACTGCAGATACTGATCCGACAGATATCTAATTGTGGTGTAGAGCATTTACTTGTGTGAAGTTAATTAAGGGTTTATTTGCATATTTAATGAACTTTTTAATTAGTGATATTACTCCAAAATTACAGCATTAAATTTGATGAAACTTGCTACAGATGTTGATCTGATAAATATCCAATTGTACTGAGAAGCATTGAACAGTGTCAAGTTAATAATTAGCTCATTTGCATATTTCATGAAGTTTTGTAAGTAGTCATATAACTCTGAAAAAACTGTATCAAATGTGATGAAAACTGCTGCATATACTGATCTGACAGATATCTAACTGTGTTGTAAAGCATTTAGTAGTGTAAAGTTAATTAAGGGTTCATTTGCATATTTAATGAACTTTGTAATTAGGTATATAACTCTGAAATTACGGCTCCCAAGTCTTTGAAATTGGGTACAGATATCTAATTGTACTGAGAAGCATTTGGCAGTGTCAAGTTAACAAATATTTCATTTGCATATTTTATGAAGTGTTGTAATTAGTGATATAACTCCAAAATAACTGCACCAAATGTTATGAAATCTGCTGCAGATACTGATCCGACAGATATCTAATTGTGGTGTAGAGCATTTACTTGTGTGAAGTTAATTAAGGGTTTATTTGCATATTTAATGAACTTTGTAATTAGTGATATTACTCCAAAATTACAGCGTTAAATTTGATGAAACTTGCTATAGATGTTGATCTGATAAATATCCAATTGTACTGAGAAGCATTGAACAGTGTCAAGTTAATAATTAGCTCATTTGCATATTTCATGAAGTTTTATAAGTAGTCATATAACTCCGAAATAACTGCATCAAATGTGATGAAAACTGCTGCATATACTGATCTGAAAGATATCTAACTGTGTTGTAAAGCATTTAGTAGTGTAAAGTTAATTAAGGGTTCATTTGCATATTTAATAGACTTTGTAATTAGATATATAACTCTGAAATTACGGCACCAAATTTTGTGAAACGTGCTACAGATATTTATTTGATAAACATTTAATTGTGCTACGAATCATTGAACAGTGGCAAGTTAATATAGGGATTATTTGCATATTTAATGAACTTTGTAATTAGTGACATTACTCTAAAATTACTGCATTAAATTAAATAAAACGTGCTACAAATGTTGATCTGATGGCTATCTAATTGTCCCATGAAGCATTGAGCAGTGTCAAGTTAATTAACAGCTCATTTGCATATTAAATAAAGTTTTGTAATTAGTGATTAAAATCTGAGAGTACTGAGCGATGTTGGAAAAAACCTGCTTCATTTAGTGATAACATATATCTTATTGTTCTGTTTTTCTTTTTATCCTCAAACCTTCGCCCGCACAAACACCATGCAAGGCATGGGGATACATGCCTAGCGTATCTTCAAATTTATTAGCAAGTTATCGTAATTACATGTAGTTGATATAGCGGAAACATTTTGGCGATAAAGCCGAGGCGTGTGGACGTTTGCATAATAGCGCATTGTACCAATTTTTGGGACGGTCTGACAGCTAATGACACGCAAAAGTTTACTGCTCATGAGGCTGCCGACGATGTGTGGCACTCGGAATGTACAAACCAGACGAACAAATGATTCTATGCTAGTGATAGTATATTGACCCTTCATAATATATCGGCAGCCGACTTTGTGCGCTTCTGTATTTAATTCACTGCATCCATTGGCGGAATTTTCATAATGTAATTTTTGTGACATCTTCCACGATGTTCGTTCATTTGCAATAGCGATGACATATTGTGTCCATATGTATCAGTGATGGAAAACTTCCATGTAAGCTGTATTATGTCAAAAAGTGAACACATAACTTTGGTATTGTTAAAAAGTAGCAAACGACAAAATTCAAGGAATGACATGTAACAGGAAGTATTCAACGTTTATAACACCCACAACAACCACACTTGCGTAATTGTACAAATGCAACAAGTGATATGAAAGTATACTGAACCAATAATAAACTACACAGTAGTGCAAAAAATAAACAACAAAAATAAAGTAAATAAAGAAATAAAGGAAAGATGTAAAAAATGGAATAAAATAAAAACCAAATAAAAAGGAACCCGAAGTCAATCAAAGTCGATCCAAATGAAGCGGTATGGCCACAAACCATATATAAATTAACCAGCGCCTGCATAGCATTACAAACCTAACCTTCATACGGAAAAATGCATCCTCTTCCTGCAACTTGTTCTCTTGGAGTACAGGTTATAGGTAGTAGTGCTTCACGTGCTGTAGGTGCAGCGTTCGAGTGCCTGCTGTGGTATTTGTTGTTATATACAAAAATAGTGCAACCGATTCAATATCATTTTCTCTCTCTATAATTCATCAACAGTGCCACCTACATAGGAACATGGCTGAAAAAGACAAGAAAATAGTTAAAATAAATTGAATTGGACTGAAGGTAGTGAAAGAGAGATGGTTTCAATAATTCTGCCTAAAATGTTCAAGTCCCCATTCTGAATTCTTACCGCCAAAATAATTCATCGCCCCTCGTAGAACGTAACCTTTGAACTAATTTCCTTAAGTACACACATCCTTGACGTCATCAGTTTGTGTCTATACTACTTGTAAAATAGTGCCCTAATTTGCATTTTTCACAAATATATAACAGTAAATTGTGAACTACTGTATCGCGTCTCGTTTTAGTAAGAATTATTCACGAAATACAATTAACTTGGTGACATTTCGGTTATATTTGCAATTGCATCTCTAAACAGATTGACCTTTTTTAATTTGATTCAGGACAATTAACCTGGATGCAACTACATGAATCTAATGGAATATGACTGAAAATAGCTAAATATTGTGGATAAACTACGATACTACTAACTATTGTACAACCGCGGCAAAGCAAGTGCATAGGTAACTGATTGTAATACAAACACTAATAGTAATTAATATGTAGTCTAACTGCGCCTTGTTTATCTATACTTTGTCGCTGTCAGTAAGAAATCTCAGCAGGGTGGCGTTAAATGGTACTGTCTTCAGGAAGTCCATGCCAAGTTGATTTCTTATATTTATGTTTGGCAAGGAGACTTCTCATATCTAAACCAAGCACCCCGTGGTTTATTTGCTCTTTTTAGTAAAATAAAGGTGCCGCTTCTATACTTTAAGGTTTTCCAGTACTTGTTGCTATTGTAGTTTCTGTTTGTATTACAATCAGTTATCTATGCACTTGCTTTGCCGCGGTTGTATGTATAAATATTGTGGGTAAACTGTCAAAGGGTCGACATATGCTCAGAGTCCTCAAACATGGGTACGTGTTCAGTAAACATCTGTTCTACCAAACCTTTTTTGTTAGGGACGCATGATCGAAGATTATATTTTCAAACTCCTTTCTCATCTTTCAATGAGGCATTATGTTACTAAAAATGTTTACCTTGCTCAGAAATTATGTTACTAGTCAGCGTTCATGCCTGCGATAATAATAAATATGCTCCGTCTAAATTCGAATTTAAAAAATACAGATATAAGACAGCGTAATTGCCATTTTTGTGAAAACAGGAAATATATCAGTTGTCGAAGATAAAGTTCATTTTTTAGTGTTTAGTCAACTGTACACTGAATTTCGTCATAAGTTTAACCTGCCTATGTAATTGATTTCCTACAATTTAAAAAGTCATTTCATTATTATCTTCACAGAATGCTGGTATACTGTTTAATTTAGCTGTTTATATTTTATAAAGCGATGTTGAGGAGGGACGAAGCTTTGAAATCAGAGCAACAGATATCCCTGACCTGTTATTGACTTTCAAACTTGTAATTTTCACGTGTCTGTTATTGTTCTTTCTTTAAGTCATGTAAGTGTCACTAGAATGATGGGCGGTGGCCCCTTTCCTTTGAGAAAAAAAACCTACTCGCATAACCGGCTCCGTCGGAAGACGTGGCTTCTTGTGGTCATCGTTACCGTTAATGTTCACCATATATCAACGCACCACCGCCAATGATAGCGTCGTGACTTCCTATATGCCAAAGTATTATCACGACATTGAGGTTTTAGCTCTCTTCCAAATGCTCTTCCTAATCATGCTATGACCACTGTAGATAAAATAAATACCACATATTAATAAAGATACGTTTCAAAAATAAACAGGATACCTTATTAAATGGGCATCGCCAGAAAATGAAAGTAAAGAAAGCAAATATACCTGCCAAAAACGTTCAGATAATGAGTCAAAAGTTTGCAAGAGAGCAAGCAATAATATATTTGAAAACATATAAACATGCTACTTTGCGATGTCGAACATGACTCTAAAGTAGAAGTTGTACTTACTTTATCAACAATGGCTCAAATAAAACAATTGAGAACAATATATAACTGTATTTTTTTTTCAAAATACGGGATAAATAGATGGGAGATAATTACGAACGGTACTATAAGACACCTCGAAAGGTTTGTATGAAACCCCTAAAGAACAAACTAGTGGTTTAAGCATTGTTCATGAAACAGAAAACCAACTTATGTGGCTTGTTCTGGCCGTAATAAATTTACCAAGAATCATATTGTAATCGCTACACAAGAATAAAAATTGCATAACAATTGATGATCTAGAAGTCATACAGCATTTTCCGACGGTTCTGAAATAAAAACAATTTCAATAGATCACTGAAAGGAAACAAGTCTAATTCAATCTCGTTATTTCAAGGTACTTACAAGCTTTTTAATATGGCGCAGCGAAAGATAGCACTGCATCGAATCATAACTAGTGTGCCGCAAGAGTATCACTCCATTAAAAAAGGAGCATGGTGTCGCCTACGTTTGCTAAACAAACTTTGTAGATGCAGGCGTGTCAAGGACGTCGTCATGAATTGACTTGTAACCAATACATCAGAGGAGCAGAGCACAACATGTTGTGTAAGCAGGTGGTTTTCGATACGAATAGCCTATAGACCACCAAACTAAACTTTCAAAGTTAGGCAAAATTACTATGGGTACTGTGGCTTGCAAACAACGGTATTCAATATAAAGGAAAATGAGGGCAACGCCACACATCGGCTCTACCAAGATTGTTTAATATTAAGATATGGTGAATAAAAGGATCATTGCATTTATTTTGTGTGGAATACATGGCGAGACACCGGTGAATCAATAGTGCTTTGACCCTAGTCATGTGAGCTGGGTGTCCGGTAAAACGGTTTGTTAGTCCCCATGGACGAAGTCCGGGGGGGACTTATAGATTGGGTCATGTCTGTCCGTCCGTCCGTCCGTTCGAGCAGATATCTCAGACATGCCCTGGTCAATTTCTTTCAAACTTTGCACAAGGATAGAACCCTACCCCATACAGATGCACGTCGATTTGTTTCACAATGCAATCAAATTTGGCCGTGTTAGAGGACTTTTTAGTTTCCACCTTCATAGACTCTCATATATAAGGCAGCTGTCCATAGACTCCCATGTATAAGGCAGTCCATAGACTCCCATGTATAAGGCAGTCCATAGACTCCCATGTATAAGGCAGTCCATAGACTCCCATGTATAAGTCAGCTCTGCATAGACTCCCATGTATAAGGCCAAGTAAAATAAAAATTTAGTTTCTCATCGTATTCATATAGCAAAAAGGATGCGGTGACACAGTTTTTAGCCCCACGGATGAAGTCCAGGGGGCTTATAGATTGGGTCATGTCCCTCTATTCACGATGATATCTCAGATATTTTGACAAAATGTCACGTGACCTCGGTGACCTTTGACCTCAAATATACATATTTGTCCATAACTCAGTAACCACAAGTGCTACACCCTTCATATATGGTATGATGGGACACCTTATGACGCCACATATTGTACCTCATTAATTATGCGCATATCTAATTTTGAGCAAGACAGTAGAGCTAGAGGTCTGATTTCTGGTATATAGGGACAACTTAGCAATACAATTTTTTTGACGAAAAGTCACGTAACCTCGGTCACCTTTGACCTCAAATATACATATTTGTCCATGACTCGGTAACCACAAGTGCTACAACCTTCATATATGGTATGATGGGACACCTAATGACGCCACATATTGTATCTCATTAATTATGCGCATATCTAATTTTGAGCGAGCCAATAGAGCTAGAGGTCTGATTTCTGGTATATAGGGACAACTTAGCAATACAATTTTTTTGACGAAAAGTCACGTAACCTCGGTGACCTTTGACCTCAAATATACATATTTGTCCATGACTCGGTAACCACAAGTGCTACAACCTTCATAAATGGTATGATGGGACACCTAATGACGCCACATATTGTATCTCATTAATTATGCGCATATCTAATTTTGAGCGAGCCAATAGAGCTAGAGGTCTGATTTTTGGTATATAGGGATAACTTAGCAATACTATCTCTTGCTGATAGTCATTTTACTACCAAAAGTTTTTGATGTTTGTCAGTCTCTGTTGTTACTTGTTTAGTGCCTTTTTAAAATTAGTTTCTGCATGTTGTAATTTGTCTTTTTCATGTTTTAATTTTTCTCTGTTTGCATCCAGTTATTGGGCTATGCCTGTTGGATGTCAGAATGAATAAATAAATAAATACAATTTTTTTGACAAATTGTCATGTGACCTCAGTGACCTTTGACCTCAAATATACATATTTGTCCATAACTCAGTAACCACAAGTGCTACACCCTTCATGTATGGTATGATGGGACACCTTTTGACGCTACATATTGTACTTCATTAATTATACGCATATCTAATTTTGAGCAAGCCAATAGAGCTAGAGGTCTGATTTTTGGTATATAGGGATAACTTAGCAACACAATTTTTTTGACAAGATGTCACGTGACCTCAATGACCTTTGACCTGAAATATACATATTAGTCCATAACTCGGTAACCTCAAGTGGTACACCCTTCATACTTGGTATGATGGAAGACCTTATGATGCCACATTCTGTACCTCATTTTTTATGCACATACCTAATTCTGAGCAAGCCAATAGAGCTGGATGTCTGATTTTTGGTATATAGGGATAACTATAGAATAAAAATTTTTTGATCAAATGTCATGTGACCTCTATGACCTTTTACATAAAATATACGTTTTTGTCAATAAATAAGTAACCACAAGTGCTATGTCCTTTATTTTTAGTAGGATGGGCGACCTTATGACAACACACGCTTTACCTCATTGATTATGCACATATCAATTTCTGGGCAAGCGAATCGAGCTCGATGTCTGATTTTTGGCATATAGGGATTAATTAGCAATATATTTTTTTTTCAAAATGTCACGTGACCTTGATGACTTTTCACTTGATTTTACATATATATGCATAACTCAGTAACCACAAGTTCTATACCCTCCAATTTTGATAGGATCATATTAGACCCTAAAATGTCACATCTTGGACATCATTTATTATCCATATATGTATTTCTTGGCTGGCCAATACAGCAAGAGGTCTGATCTATTTTCCCGATTTAGAACCATAACTTAGACATGCCTCATGTGTTTCAAATTGGAAAAAACAACATAGACCTATGTGCCCATAGATCTTAACATATACACTCCAGTGATACTTCTTAAAGACCACATTTACCTGCCCCATCAAGATTAATACTCCCCTATTTCAAGTGGGGACTATGTCATTGTCAATGATTTGTTGATTGTGTGATTCGTCTTAACGGTGTTTCGGAACCAAAAGTGGGGTTCCTTCATCAGTCGCTCTCTTGTTTTGTATCCCCTCCGCTTGGTTGTGTGGTGAAGTCATCTTCGTCCTCGATGAGCAAAAGCCAGACTCGTTATTGAGAGAGTTAGCCACTATAGACTGGATAAAAAATACAAAGAAAATAAAATATGAAAATATAACTAAATATAAAAAGGATAAAAAAGAAACTTCTTCTTTGCCTTTGAAATTTATACAATTCCATATTCACAATTTCTCTAATGTACATGGTTACCTGAATAGCTGTTCTCCTTATTATCGCCCAGAAAAAACCCTCTTTTTTCAATGTTTGTGTATAATAGCAATGTTGGGAACTGCTAAACGATTGAAGGCAGCTATTCGAGAAAGTTTGGATGCGTCATGATAAACCTAATATGCGGATTCAATGGGCGTACGTCATTGACACGTCAAAGCTACTTATATGAGTAACCCTGGAAAACCATTAGCGAAATTAACATCGTCTTCACAAGAATCTCTGAAGGGCTATTTCTGTTCAAAACTTTGCCCAACAATCAAAATAAGTAGAGGGGTAGGTAGCTAGAAAACCTTGTCTACCCGAGATTTCTAGAAGTAAAGATCAGTTAACAAAAAAATTTCAACAAATCGTGACGGAGGCAGTGAAGATGTTAACTTGTTTTTGATCTTGATTGCATGACACCGTCCCTTATAGCAGCTACTTTGTAATGCGAATTTTTGAAACTCGGCCATCCAGTGTGAAAAGACAAAAAGTTGAATTCTAACATGGAATGTCTGAGCTGACTGAGCTAAAGTTTATAGACAGAAGTATATAAGGAAGAAATAATCATTTTATGACTACTATTTTTTTATGTATCAACACTATCTTTGCTCATTAAGCATTACTTCACGTGAAAACTTTAGGATATTTATATATGTGCATAAAACATTATTGTAGGTTCATTTACTATTATGTTCAAGCACTAAGATATTATGTGTCTGCAATAGCATTTTATTTGAAAACATTAATATATTTTGTGCATAAAGCATTTTTATGAGTAAATTCTACTATTTACAGCTCAAACTGTCCAGTATAAGTAGTATTTTATGTTAGAACAGGACATTATATGCGTAAAGGATTATTTGTTGTGCCTTTGCTATGATTACTATGCACATACTGTTATCTTAGACTTGAACAAAATTTACAAAATGCGGGGGGATCTAAAAAATGACGTTGCAAAGGGGAACTTGAACATTTATTGAATATCACATTCCTTTTCAAATACCCACTGGCACTTTCATTTCCTGCCATGACCAGTGTTTTGCGTCCTTCAGGCGTAAGTTTTATGGTATATTAAACTATTTATTCATTGATCCAAGCAGCCAACTTGAGTCAAAAGACTTAGGTTGTTATGATTTCTACTTACCTAACCCCTTTGTTGTGCAAAACCTCCTCTATAATGACTGAAAGTCTCAACTGAACCTTTCAAAAACTATTTGGGAGATAACTTATTTGATAATATTCACCAATTGACAATACATCGGGTCTAGGTCAGTATCAAACGTTCCGCCGTATTTACATTTTTATTTCGAGGACTTTGACAGAATACCAACTATTCGGAAAAGTGCATATTGTCATTAATTATAACTGGCAGGTTCAGGTCAAACAAACTTTGAATAACAATTTTGGAGACAATAACCAATGTTTTATTTGTAGTTTCTTCACAGCTAACAATGTAAAGTGAATCAACATTTGCAGTGAAATTAAAAAATCAAATTTCTTGCACACACATGTACTTGTAACCACCTTATTCTAATCAAGTACATTAATATCAATAATCGAACTTCTATAAATACACAGATTAAGATAGTTTTCTATTGTGTTATGTAGGTCATTTCCCCCACACTCATCATGACCTGAGTTCAATTAGTCTAGAACATTCTCAAGGTCACTGCCCTTAATGACCTCACAACCTTGAATTCAATTAGTCATGTTTGGAATGTTCTGGAAAGTTAATTAGTTGTGTAAGAGAGATAATTTTAGAACAGTAATTAGCATGTCAATAAAAGTTATAGATTGTTCTTATATGCCTTTATGTAAGCACATGGGTATAAAAGGGACGTGCACAGCTTCCAGTCAGACTTTGGGGATCGTGTCTCTTGTGTGTTACTAAACTCCAGCAGTAGTCATTCTCAAGACTTTTCAAGACCTTTACTGCCAACGCTGGATTTATGCTGTGGACTTTGTGCAGCTTCAAGCCTGCAAGCCAAAGGACTGCTCATTCATCCGACTGACTGTTACAACTCTGAGACTGGAGCTTTGCCGTCCCAGCTGAGATAAGTAGTCTGTACACTTTTAAAGCTTGTACTCTATCCCTGACTTAGCAATTAGATTTATTTTCGTAATAAATTTTGTTTAAACGTTAACTGCTGAGTTCACCCTTTTGTTCGTTTTCTCTGCACGTAACAATTGTATAAAAATATTCATATTTTCCTCTTACACTACAATGTTTAATGGATCAACATTTTCTTTGAAATTCCAAAATCAAATTTCCTGTACACATACACACATGTAACAACCCTCTTCTCATCAAGTACAATTATGTCAATTATTGAGGGCCATATATGCACAAATATTGCAAGTTTTAAATCGTGAAAAATATTCACAGTTTTGTCATAGACCCACATGTATAGTCGATCAACATTTCCGGTGAAAGTCCAAAATTAAATTTTTTGTACACATGTGCAGTTGTAAACACACCATGCTAACAAGTTTATATCAGTTATCAAACGTCTCTAGATTAAAAGATATTGCTAGTTTTATATTGGAAAATACGCGTTCATAGTTTTCTCATAGATTACCATGTATAGTGAATCAACATTATCGGTCAAATCCAAAAATCAAATTCTATGCACAGGTTCACTTTTTACCTGATTCTTCAAGCAAAGTAGATTTACATGAATTATCACGCATATAAATGTCCAAAATTATAGGTTTTTGGGATTATAGTCATGACATGGGTTTGTTCTTGACTTAGGAGTGAAAGCACTCCTTGATAATATGACATAGGTATACTTTCAACAAAAGGCTTGTCCGCACTCCCATTAGGGTAAATGCTTATTGGTTGTAGAAATACGGAAATGCTTTTTTGCGATATTGAAAAACACAGAAAGATAATTCATAATCATCAAATGCGTACTCGCATTTTTAATAATCCTCGCGTTTTTAGCAGGTGAAAATTCGCTTTTTTGCGTTAAAAGTAGTTTGGGTGGCTATTTGTTGTTCACCATTGTGTATTTGCATGTGGGCTGGATGGTAGACTAACCATTGTTTTTTCTTGCCGTCAGCATATGTAAACACAATAAATTTATATTTTGTAATATCATAAACAAGAAAGTCCATGCAAGAAAAACATGCAGGCTTCGCTCAAAAGTGGAAATGGAATATGCACTGGTTTCTCAAAATATGCACAAAAGTTCCGATGAAAATTGATTGAGTATCAAAATGTTAAATAAAATCGTTTGTCAAAATAGTTTGAAAAAAATTTTGAAATATCGATTGCTCTTTTGGGTTTCAAAAGTATTACGTGTTCGATGAGTAAAAATGTCCAGCAAAATGAAATGTGGTACGCAGTCGATTTTATTTGGCAATAGGTAAAACTGCGGGGGTTAAGAAAATGTTTAAACAATAGCAACATAGCAAATGACAATATCAGTCATTAGCAAATTAAAGTAATTGAGTTCAACACATTCTATAGGTAAAATGAAATGCGAATCTTGCTTTGTGAATCGTTTAAAATGGAGGAAAAATTCACAAAATTGTCATAAAATATCATTGTTCATGCTCATATTTGCGTTTTGAGTTCTTGTTTCTTTAGATGTCCATTTCTACTCATGGTTATTGTTCCTGGCGCGTCAACAAAACGTCTTGACATCCAACACGTAAGGTATTATATCTTCTGTAGTTTCTGTAGTAGTTCTTTATTTTGGTTGCAATCATAAATGTTCGTTGCAATTGACTGTGATACTTTTTATGTTAATTTTTATGTTAATGTAAATTTGAACTTACTCTTCGGCAATGCAAATCTGAGCTGATAACCTCCGGTCATTAAAAAGTAGTTTTCAGCGATGAATATACTTGAACAGACACCGTGAAATTGGACCTCTCGTGAAAACTGGTGGACTTGGTTTTCGGTTCAAATCTCACCAAAGTCCTTCGAGATGTACACCTTCGTTTCTCCATAAAGTGAAATGGAGCAGTAGAGCTGAATAATAACTTCATGGAACAACCTTGATATCTGTGATATGTGAACATGATTAATTGTTCGATGTTTAAAGATATGCAGACGCCTTATTGAACGCATGATAATGCATTAACTTGACATCAACAACCTTTGAGAACAATAGTATTACTGCTATACGTCACATTGACTCTTTCCAGGGACTCAGAGGACAAGGCTGCCGTTCGCTTTTTTCAGAGACAGTCTCGCTTCTACTGTCTACTAGTATGCGGTAAGGGAAGCACTTTTATGCGTGCGTTTCATATTTTGAGAACTCAAAGTAGATATCTAACATAGGAAAGATTCAATCTAGTTGTGACACTGCTTTCCTATTTGTCGCAACAAACACAAATATTACTAATATGTTAACAAGATTTCAATTCGGCATTATTATTTACAACTTTGCTTCCCTCTCTCCCTTCTATTTTTCATTCCCCCTCTCTATCTGGCTCTCTGTCCTTGTCTCTGTCACTGTCTGTCAGTCCGTCTACCTGTCTGCCTGTCTGTCTGTCTGTCTGTCTGACACACTCTCTTCTCTCTCTCTCTCTCTCTCTCTCTCTCTCTCTCTCTCTCTCTCTCTCTCTCTCTCTCTCTCTCTCTTACTTTAAATCTCTATCCAAAGTAGGCGGCATATTCGTCTTCATGATATTTACTATCAATCGACATATTGGTGTTAGGGTTCGGAGGATCACTCGCAAATGAAATAATGTCTTCTCTCGTGTCTTTCACTGAATGATGGACATACCAGTGTGGTTTGTTTGGTTTGTTTTGCAAAAAAAACCCCGAAAAAATAGAATATGTTTATTGATCGTTTACATTCAGTAACCTTTTGATTACATAGCTAGATTCAGTACTAAATACTCTAACTGTTGTTTTCGGGAAATAAAGCAATGTTTGGTACTCTAGCATAACCCCAATATAATCGTTAGTTTTGAAAATGAAAGTGGGACAAAGGTATTTATTGGTGGCAAAACTTACGTTCCTGTCTATCGAAAGACAGCATAACAGGAAAGCATCTCTAGACATCGGTTTTCTTCTACGATTTTTCGTTGAATTCCACGAGGAAATACTATGTGAAGACGTTTGTAGTCCAACGCGAATCTACTGTTTGTTCACATTTTCACCGAAAGGGGGTTTACAATCAAAACAACCATTTACGGTTTTGTATGTGTGTGTTGGCTATTTTGTTTTTTTTATATTCATTTGCTGTATTCCTTTGTCGATAGAGTAAGGAGACAGGAGCTTTTATATTTCATATCGGACTGATGTCTTAGTTAATGTTCAAGAATAGTTTCTGAATTTTTCGCCTTTCAGTTTTCTTGTTTTCATAATTTTTCGAAATTCTTTTTCATGTTGCTGCCAGTTGTTCGTCAGAATTTTCTTATCGAGCCACCAGAGGATTCCAAACAAAATGAGAGCACCGGATGATTCTGAAGAAAATGAGAGCATTTTGTACCATCGCTCATTCAACAAGGACCTAACGAGAAACATTATTAGAAGCTTTTGACTGGTAATTCTTCATCTCTTTGCCGTACTACCATTATGCACCGCATGTAAAGGAAAATGATTTTATAGGAAACCTAAAGTAATGATGCCGGCAACCGAGATAATCTTTCAGAGTTTCGACACCGCCAAGTTAGTATTGTCGACGTACAACAATGTATGCGCAGTCTCATGACTCACTAACTTTACCGAAGACGCTCATGTATTATCCTTAACTGCAACATTGTTAATATAATCTACGACGACCAGAAGACGACTTTACACCAAGTCAATATGGAAATGGTTATTGAAAATAATCTTTTTAATGTTATAAATCTGCAGTATACCGGTAGGAAATAGAAATGGACGTAACTGATAATTTCTCATTGAATGTAAGTGACATTGTCAACATCAGCTCCTATAACACATTTGATTTGAGCGCCTGCAGGTAGGGAGAATAATAGAATCTCACACCCCCAAGGACCTGGGATCAGATTTCTCACACGAGCTGGGGATATTTTGTCTCACACGAGCCGCAGGCGAGTGTGAGACAAAATATCCCCAACGAGTGTGAGAAATCTGATACCAGGTCCTTGGTGTGTGAAATTCTTTTTCTCACATGACCACAAAATGCGTTAAATTCATATTGGACACGTACAATATTATCAAAAATCGAGACAACTCTGTTGTCTGCCACTGTACTTTGACCTGCTTACTTTGTAGTTCTAGTCCGTGTGTTACTCGTCGTGCAATTTGATACCATTTTGCGCGTGGAACAAAGCAGACTGTTTATCATCTAATCAGAGCTCGTGTAATATTTACTGCAGAGTTTGGGACGGTTTCTGAGAGTGTGGGATCAATTTTTCCCACACTGTCGATCCCGCACTCCCAGCAGCCAGGAATGTGAGAAATAATATTCAGTCATTACAGTCAATGGTGAGCATGCATTGAATTAATTCTTAAACCAGTCAGTGAAATACAGAAGTCTGGTGGTTTCGAAGATAATTCGAATGTAATTCCTTCAAGAAATACCGAGTTCAGTATGTTCAAAAGACATAATAAGTTATTACATATTCATTCATGTGACTCATGTGACTGATATCTGGTACATATACAAAAAAAATGTTATCAAGTTTATTTTCAGCTGTTTACAAGTCGAGATTCTTAAAGTACCAAATATATACCCTTGAAATAATCGAAAATTATTTGTAACTGACAGCTTCCAATATCATCGATTCCCACTCCTGCTAAATGCACATGTTGCCCTTCCATTAATCCTTGCGGTTCGCCGACTAGCTCTTTTTGGGCAAACTCTCGCAAGGAGAACATACAAATTCTATTGTGTAATAGTTTTTACGTAATAATAGTTGCTAATTTGGTTTCGATTTGCCTAAGATTTCGCCAAGACGAATCGAGAATTGAAACAAATGATACAAACACAGTAAAGTCCAATCAATGGTTAACGTATTGACACAGAATAAAATCATGCATGACAGAAAACAGTAATTACAGCACTCACAATAGTGATACAGCGATATGGTGATACCAAATATACACCATTAAGATAATTGTAAATAATCGACACTGACAGCTTTCAATATCATCGAAGTCTACTCCTGCTAAATGCACATAAGACGTATTTGCAGGGTTTTAATCATGTCTTAGCCTTAAGGTCTACCTCCAAATTTATGAATGTAATCTAGTGACATCCACTAGTCTAACGTGTCCAGCAACTCTCTTTTACTAGTTGTTGATTGACGGAAAGCAGTAAGGTGCTTCTTCCGAGTTGAGTTTAAAATCTAAGATTGCGTTACTTAAGAAATGAGATTTTCACATGGGACGATAGTTTAGATGAATGTATGTAAGGGATCGTGGAGACAATTATGAGAGTTAAATAACCATTTCCTCTTGCATGGATCTAAGAGAATGAAGAGCTCTGGTTCTCTCTACCATTTAAGTTCTAGTTCACAACATAGTATTGAAGGAATGCCGAGATTTTACGTTAGTGTTCGCGTGCGCACTGATGAAACTTAAACATGTAAAGCATGAAAAACGTCCTGTAGCTATCTATAAAATCCATTATTGAAATGTGAATTTTAGTAACACATAATAAGTATAGCATATCCTGGCAATATAATGGTACAAGAGAAATTCAACATTAAGGTAATATATACTTTGAAATACAATAAGATATATATTCTGTTTTATTCAAAATGTTTTGTAAAGTTCTGTACGGTGCAAAAGAGAAACCTATTACACTGATAGAAATTCAAAATATGGCTGCCCATTCATCAGCATGTAAAATTAGCAAGCCAAAAAATGACGCAAACCTAACATATTTACAGTACAAACAATGTAAGGAATGAAGTATGCTACATTTTATACTTGATATCATGAGATGTTGAACTTGATGAAAATGACATCATAGATGTGCACCTTATCTTTTGAATCTGTACTTTAGACATCTTTTTTCAGTATCTCTTCACACTTTATATAGCTGACACTTGTGAGTCATCGTTAACGCCACAGCATGACCAACCGAAGATCATTTTTCCTGTTAATATCTGTCTGTAGGCGTCTCTGACATTTCTGTTACTGATACCATAGAGAATCGGGTTGACGGATCCCCCGATGTGTATTGCCGGGTACAGCAAAATAAAAAAATGCTAGTCCCTCCGGCTTTTCCAGCGCCTTGAAAATGCTAGCGGTCAGTGGTACAGGTATGTAGCCGAAGATAATCGACAGGAATACAACCATCAAAACTTTCAGCGTGCGAATTTCTTGCAAACTTGGTGTCTTGCTGTTGTTTGTCGAGCTTTCGTCTCCCGCGCACTGTGAGCTTGTACTCGCTTTCTGCTGCGACGTATGAAGACAAATGCGGCAAGGTAGCTGTAGACGGTGAGCACAATTTGAACTGTCATGGAGGCAATTGTGAACACCCTGCTGACATTAAGAACACACGGAAAGATGCCCTCGACGTACCTGAATGCATTTGGTCTAGAGTGTAGATAAACTTGAGTTGCTACCGGAAAGCACCAACTAAACATAAGGGCAAAGGACAGTGTCTTTCTGTTGCTGAATCGGTCGTACTTCTCATGGGGAACTATACAAACGTAGCGGTTTATGGCAACACAAGTTGTAAGCCACAGAGATATCTCGAGCAGTATTCTGTGCAGTACTTTGTTAATGACGCAAAGAGAATAACCAAACCCCCCAGAGACCCTTAAGGAACCCATCATCCGTCAAAGACGATACCAGTATCGGCGAAATCAAGTCTGTGATGCTCAGGTTGAACAGCATCGTGTTGATGGTCGTTCTCAGCTTCTTCTGTAGACAGAATACTGTAACAAACAGCAGGTTTCCCAATATCGCCGAGGCAGTCAGAAACACTTCGACCAAGCCGATTAGTGTTAATACCCACCCAGGTGGAATTGCCGTGCCTGAAAAAGTGTCTTCGTATGAAACGTTTCTGCTCGTTGAATTGCTCGTGTTGAATCGGATGCATTTCTACCTTTGAGTGGAAGTTGTGAAGGAGTGCAAGATTTATATCTGGCAGCACTTAATGCAAAAATCTCAGGAAAGCTGTGATAGGCTGTGATATGCAGCACTGTGGGGGGCACATAAATCTGAAGCCGGAGGTCACGGAGCGCCAACAACAGATGGCTCGATCTATCAGGCTGGCGAACCGACGACTAGAGGATGAAAACATTAGATGTTCGAAGGGTTTTTCACGACAAAGTACTTCAAGTAAGGTTTATATAAACCTTAGATGTGATGTTTCACACAAAATATTTACATGAACGACAAGTAGAGCATGGCCCCTTTCCAATCTAAAAATAATAATATATCGGAAAGTTCGGACGGAGCTTTCTTACCGCCATCTAGATAAGATGGAAAGATCCATCTTTTGTGATGTTTCGGACGCCTGTATGGTGTCTGTAGTCTGATCTACACTTACGCCTAATCCACATAAAGAGAAGGGAAAGTGTCATAAGCCGATTGTCTGTACTGTTTCTGTCGCACAATTGTATTACCGTTGTCATAATTGTATTTGACTAGCAGAGGCTTATAGAGAGATCAGAACGAGACTCTCGTGTAATATCAAGCATTGCCGTCATGAACCGGCCAATGTTACTTCTTGTGTTTGTTTGTCTGTCAGTTTCTTCTTCCTATTCAGATTTGCATACAACCGGTCAATTACCTCCGTCAAATTCGATTGACTATGTGGTGTTGAGAATTAATGTTCCTTCTCTTCTGTAATGTAGATGTGATATGTGGTATATAAATGGCGAAAAATCTCAATGTTTAAGCAGATTTGTTGAAGTGCAGCTTCAGAGACTTGAAAGATTTACGTACCACCATTCATGAAAATTGTGAAACGGTTCAGTACACCCTAGACCTGCTAAATTATCTATTTTTAAAACGTCATAAATATTCATTGCAATTGAACCTTATTATAAGAACACATATAGTGAATTTATATAGTGAGCTTGGAATTACAACGTACTTGGGTAAAACGTTTCAGGCGAATCGGATAGAAAATTTACGCCGATTGCATCCATTGCAAACGCTCTCCTTCGATAGATTTTGCAACAATTTAACCCAATACGACGTCCCCTGTTCTCACTTACAGAACACGTTAAGTGTTGGAAATACCGATCATTTTACCAACGCGTACACACTGTGGAGAGAAAAAACGTATCGTTGGCGTTCTGTAGTTTCATTGAAGGGAAATGTCATAACGGCAATGAAGAATGCTCTAGCAGTCAGGCGGGTTTTTCAATGGCAAAGCGGCGTCGACGCGATGTTTACTGTCACCGGACACAGTGAACGTCTTATTGGGTAAAATTGTTGCAAAATTTGTCGAAGGAGAACTATTTTAATGAATGTAATTGACGTCATTTTCTATCGATAGAAACGTTTTTCTTATCACCAGAGCACGCTAAAATTCCAAGCTATTTTGAAATTCACTATAATGAAATTTTATCAAGCTGCTATGAATTATTCCCATTAATTTCATAATAGGGCTGTTCACAGTTTACGTCATTGTTCTCTCATTAATATTCAAAAATAAATATTTGTCCGCATTTTTAGATTACGCTTTTTAAAATTACCACGTAAAAACGACGAAAACACATTTTAGTATGCGACTGCTATTGTAAAATGAATACTAAAAGGCATATTCACGACTCAGAGTACAAGCTGCAAAGACGGCCATGTATGCAACATTGATAAAATTTGTCCGCATTTCAAGCTGCGTGTCCGATGTCGCACACGTACAGCTATATTTAGTAACAAACATGTAACCGTGAACAGCGCGATTACATCACATTCGCTCACTCACATTAATATTTATGGAAACTGAAACATTGAAATCCAATTTCGTAAGACACATGGTGCAAAGGTTTTCCCTTCGAAAAAGTTCCTAATTATGGTTAGATTAATTTAATGTTTACTGCAACCATTGGCACCAATTTATTGCAGTATACGCATTTCGAAAATGTAACATTTTGTTTCCCTGTTACAAATAACCGCCTGTCCTTGATGAATATTCAGTATTGTAAGTCTGTCAAAATGGAAATGTCCACCAGTTATTACACGCAAAAATGTCATGCATATTTTGTGTACGAATACTTGTAAGAAATGATCTACCCTCTTTAAGGTAGTATGCGCCTCGAAAATGAAAGCCTTAAACTTTTGCTCAAATTGTTCTCAAGAAATATTTCAGCCATTCTCTTTAAATTTAAAATCAAGACTAAAAATTGGGGGTCACCGTGCAAAGTTCGGTACTAGAGACACAAATGAAGTTAGATTGGCCGGTAGTTAAACTTAAAAATGGCTGCCTTCCCTGTGTTCACTCTATGAAAAATAAAAATTATCGATTTTCGAAAAACTAAGATTGTGAACCCCGACAAGTGGTAGATCAGTAAAGAATTGTAGAAATTTGCGAGACTGAATATCTGTCCCCGAGGTGTATTCTACCTTAAGTAGATTTGTTCAGCATAGTTTCTTACAAACAGATATTCAAGGTTACCACCCATGTCGTTGCACTTGAATAAATATCTATTCTTGAGGTGCATATGTGATGTCAACCTTTGATGAGAAGTCAATTATCTTTCTTACTCCACTCCCTTTTTTAATGTTTTAATTCGTTTTGTTTTTGTCAATAATAATAGTAAGTGAGATGTACCCGGTTTAGGCTAGGATCGTTGTGCGTGAAAGTCAGTATAGTAACTGAAACTGACGCCAAGTTATCGCTTGTGAACACCACAGTCCTTTTATTACTAAACAGAAACGGAGACCATTCAAAGTCTGCTCTCCGATCTCTCAATAAGCCCTCTTCTACACTCTATAGAAAGTGTACAGAAACTTAAATCGTTTGCAAATCTACATATTGTAATGAAGGCTTAAGACTTTCAATTTTAATAACATTAGTACGGAAAGAAAAAGTGTACAAAAAGTGTCCTAAAAAGGCGAAGCTTGTTGCAGATGTGTGTGATTACATTAAAACAATATGATATCAAACGGAATGTAGCGTGTGTAAATATGAAGTCTTACAACTAGATTCAATGGTATAAATTTGTCATGATAACAAAGCGAGCTCATATCAGAGCTTTCTCAGGTTTTAACATTCGAGGAACGCTAGATATCACGTAAATGTCATCATACGCCAAACATCCGATTCGTTGGAATCGCGTGATTCTTGTGACAAGGGAAAGGCCGATGCATTCCCACTTTCATTGTGTCTAGGCCGCGATGGTGACCATCTCCGATTGCTTTGCTCTATCTGCCGGCAGTAGTTGGCAGTTTTCAAGGTATTGTGTACACCGCTCTTTGATTGTATCCAAGGCTGAAGGCAGGAACATCAAAAAGCTGTCTAATTAACTGTGTGCCCTTTTAAATGCCTGCTCACTTCGACTGTACCACTGAAGGACGTTCGTATGACAAGCCGTTCGGGACCCGCCGGCAACAACAGTCGAACTAATTCAAAACCAATTTTTTTTAAGGAATACACCGGCAACAACGCTTACAAGCGTCTGACGAAAAGAACTGGGACAACAACAACATAAAAGGAGCAAGATACTTTGTAAATATTCACTGCATATTTTATTTATGTGAGCTGTTGTTGCACCGGCGTGTGACTGTATTACTGTGAATGTGTGTCTACCTGCCTGTCTGTTGTCGCGATACCTCCTGAACGGTCAATCGGATCGGCATCAAATTTTGTGCATAAATTGTGTTTGATAATGGCAAAATACGACTTTTCTGTGGGCGTTGCTTGCCGCTTGCATAATTAATTAATACTCGTTTGCCGAAAATCAGGCATTCTTGAATGGCAGTATTATGGATCCCCTCACAGCTGTCAATCAAGAAACAATGTGACATACTTCAAGGTCATGTAGAAATGTTTGATAATTGTTCTGTTTCTTTGCATATTTTATGCGTTTTCTTTATTAGGGCTATGTATCTGGATTTACTCAATGACTTACTATATCATTTAATGAAGATACTATACGACAGGTGTGGAAGTCATTTTGTATTTTTACTCAGAGCTTATTGCTAATTTAGGCACTATTTTAAAAGTGGTAAAGTCACAAACTGATGACGTAAAAATCGCCATGCACAAAACACAGACGCTTTGTAATTACGACACTGAGTAACTATTTACATTATAATAAAATCAATTTTAACTTCCTTTCAATTACTTCAATATTTTTCGAATGCTTTTGCGTCGGTTGAAGCACTGAGGGGGCAGGAATTGTGGTTATCTGACAAAATTGTCGGATTGGAGTGAGCAGGAGTGACCGAGGTTCCGAAAATTTGGTCAGAGCCTACCCGATTCCTTGCTCAAATCGTCCTTCACCCAACACTTAATCAAGTGTTTCGATTAATTCATGTCGTGGCGGCAATAATGTCGTCTCCTTCCGGATACAATATCACCTATCTTACATTGTATTCACCATGTCTGTTGTCATGTACAAACTGTAAGCGACTACCATGGCCTGAGAGACAACTTTTCAATACAGCAATTGCCAAAGGCGGTGCATTGACCATTATTACGTTACATATGTAAGGGTATATTCAAATCCAAATAACCAATATGACAGCCAAACAAACTTAGTTTGTTTTCATTTGCATTACTTCCCCTAGATACTGAAATTCACACCTGTATATACATAACTTCAACCTCTGTTTTTGATTTGTTTTAATTTTTGTCGAGAATTTCTTTCCTTTATCTCTGTGATCATGTGTTCCGACAAATTGGTGGGCCCGGCTGTATGGTAGAAATTTATGAATCGACTGTTTAAAAAATATATAATGCTTTATCTATTTATTCGTACAGGTTTCTCTATTATTCTGATAAATGGAGAGTTAATTCCTTGTCGTCAAAGTCTCATCAGTTCTCTGATTTGACTGTCAATCATTCTCTCCATTCATTTCTTTGAATGAGAATTGTGTTCTGAACCACATTTTGAAGTCTCATGCATTCGTCGTCTCAAAATATAATGAATTGTATAGAAAGTCGATGTATACTATGTAATCGGGAGTACCCGCTTGGTTCCTTTTAACTAATCCTTTTTAACTTTCAAAACAGTTATGTTTCGTGGTTTTTTATCGTTCGTTTTTCTCGCTGCTTTTCTAGTCTGGCTGCTTTATTTGTTGTCTATAATGTGTATCTATTCATACTTGCCCGTGTTCTTTTTATTATTATTTTTTAAATCATAGTAAGATATGTATTTTTGATATGGGATGTATAGATTCCTGAACTAAATAAATAATAAAAAAAAATTATCCTCAAACCTTACCCCTCACCAACAATATGGAAGGCATGTGACGACATTCCAAGCGAATCTTCAAATTCATTAGCAAGTTATCTTTATTAGTTCATGTAGCGGAAATATTTTGGAGATAAAGCCGGGGCGTGTGGATGTCACTTGTTCGACATATATATTTCAACTCTTTTTCCCTTTGAGTTAACAGCCTCTTTCATTGTTCCTACGTTTGCATAATAGCGCATTGTACCAAAGTTTTTGGACGGTCTGACAACTAATGACACTCCAAAATTTACTGCTCAGGTGGACCCCACTGATGTGTGACACTTAGAATGCACAAACCCGACGAACAAATGATTCCGTGCTAGTGACAATATATTAACCCTTCATAACATGTTGGCAGTCGATTTTGTTCCCTACTGGAGTTAATTCACTGCACTAATTGGTGGAATTTTCATAAAGTCATTTTTGTGACATCTTCCACGATTGTCGTTCATTTACAATAGGAATGAAATATTGTATTTTACACGTATCAGTGATCGACAACTTTCATATAAGTTGTATTATGAGAAAAAGTGAAAGCATTGTTAAAAGTAGCAAACGAAAATTTCAACGATTAACATGCAACACATATAACATCCTCAACAACCACACCTTTGCGTCGTTGTGCAATGCGACAAATGATATGATAGTATACTGAACCAACAATAAACCTGTACAACAAACACTGCAATGAGAAAGGAATATAATGAAGAAAAAATAAATGAAATAAAAAGCAAGGTGTGATTGACTAAAAAATGGTAATGAAATAAAAATTGAATAAAAGGTAACCTATAATGTGTAAATAAATTCAAAGTCGATCGAATTGGAAGAGAATATATCAACCAGTGCCTGCATAGCATTAAGAACCTAACCTATATATGTAACATTGCATGTCCTTCTTGCAACTTGTTCTCATGGAGGAAAGGTTATAGGTAGTGGTTCACATGCTGTAGGTGCTGTGCTCGAGTCCTGGTAGTGGTATTGGTTGTTGTATGAAGAAAGAGTGCAACCAATAAAAATCACTTTCTGTCCGTGTAATTAGTCAACAATGCCTCCCACATAGTCACACGGCTTAAGAAGACACGGTTAGAGTTAGAATAAGTGGGACTGGAGTGAAAATAGTGAGATCTGGGACCCTTCCTTTCAATCATTTCCCCCTCGGTTTCCGAGCCCATAAATATCCAGATAACATATCATTGTCACTTGACAAGACTAAAAATCGCATAACAATCGATAATCTAGAAGTCACTAAACATTTCCTGAGGGTTTTTGAGAAAACCTTTTCCAAGAGATCATTAAAATCAATAACGTCTAATTTTAATCTTGTTATTTCAAGGGACTTTAAAGTTGTTTGATAGGGCGCAGCGAGATAGCACTGCATCAAATCATTACCAGTGTGCCGCAAGAGTATCACTCTATTAAACAAGGAGCATCTCGCACACGTTTCCTAAACGACCTTCGTAAGTGCAGCCGTGACAAGAACGTTGTCATGACTCGACTTGTAAGCAATACATGACAGGAGCAGAGCATGGCGTGTTGTGTAAGTCTGCGGTTTGCTGAACTAATAGCCTATAGACTATTAAACTAAACTTTCAAAGTTAGGGAAAATCAATATGGGTACTGTATGTCAAGTAAACATTGATATTCAACAGTATAAACGATGATACGTCTACTGTGCCTTCGAAATTATACAGCTCCATATTCGCACTTTCTGTAATGTACATGTTTTCCTGAAAAGCTATTCTGCTTAAGCTTATTAGATCTTTTATTATGCTTATTATATATTTTATGCCGATGACTCAAATCTGTACATGTCTTTTCGACGTGAAAATTACCATGTTACTTTAAGTAATCTTGAATCCTGTGTCTCAGATGTCAGAGCCTTGATGTCCTCAAATTTTTTACGCCTTAATGATGATAAAACAGAATTTGTAATTTTCTCTAAAAATTTTGACTTTTATTCAAGTCTTGAGCGAAGTCTTCGTATAGGTGATGCGCTGATTTCAACCCAATGTCAAGCAAAGAGCCTTGGCGTCATTCTTGATTCCGGTCTCACTATGAAATCTCATGTCAGTCATATTTGTCGCTCTTCCACGGTCCATATTCGACGCATTGCCCTCATTCGTAAGTACCTATCCAGATCTGACACTGAACAACTTATGCATTCGCTTGTCTCCTCGCGTATCGATTCTTGTAATTCTTTGCTGTATGGCTTACCACTGTATTTGATTAATCGCATTCAGCATGTTCAAAATGTAGCAGCCAGAGTTATAACTCGGTCAAAGCGTTCTGATCATATTACACCATTTCTGCAGGAACTTCATTGGCTACCTGTACACCAGCGTATCATTTACAAGATTTTAATTATTACTTTTAAATGTTTATATGGTGCTGGTCCACAATATCTGAGAGATTTAATAAGTTTTTATGTACCTAGGCGCAAACTTCGTTCTGCGAACGATTTTAAACTCAATACTTTCATGACGAAGACAAAAAGGTATGGTGATAGGGCGTTTTTATGGAACGAGCTTCCAGTGAATATTCGTTCTTGTAATAATTTTAATACTTTTAAACGTATGCTTAAGACACACCTTTTTAAATTGGCTTTTTCTTTTGATTATACTTTTTTTATGATTTTGCTAGTTTTAACTTTCTCGATCAATTATATTTTTATTAGTTATCCATTTTCTTATTGTAATGTATCTTTTAGCGGCTGTAATCACTTTTTCTGTGGAGTTTGTCGCTTTACAAATAAATTATTATTGTACTTGGGCCTCAGCCCAAGTACATTTGTTTTCATTCCGTGGGAAAAAACTCTGTAAGGTATAACCATTTCTGGCTGAGACCAGGGAGGGCAAAATGTCTTGGCTTCATCTTTCTTGGCATAATAAATGGCGTAATGATGCTAACTTAATGGAAGTGCTGCTCTCAGCCAGTCATGAATAAGTGAGATGTGAATATAAATGCTTCGGTATCTGAGTTTTTGCCACAAAATCTTCTGAATATAATCAAAATGTGCATCGAAATGCAACAATTAATGCACCCTCCGTTTCCTAGGCGATGGCACGACCCTTGCTACACCCACTGGACGAGCCAAAGTGGGAGGGGTAATTTCAGTTTGGTTGAACAGGAGGGCTCGAGACCAGAATTTAACATTTAAACTTGAAACATGTTTAATCGCTGACAAGATGTGGACTAGTGTTAATCAAAGTGAAAGTTTGAAAAGGAAAGATTTTATATCCCGGACACAATGAAAAACATCACGACTGGAAACTGTACCCCCAGTTGAGAATAGTAATGCCCACAGCGATGGAGAACACTTATCCTTGAGCTGAGAAAACCAGACCATCATTTCGAAATAGAGCTGCAGATTCGAGAAGCTCGTTCAAAATAGCTAGGTACACCCCATAAAGGGGTGGTTTCGAGTTTTGAGGGCAAATTTCGCCTCCTTCATATAGAAATCGTACATTTGTTTTTCCAGGAGAACACACCATTTGACACAAAATTTGCATGTAAAGGGGTCGCCAGTAAGTACGTGGTCAAATCTGGCATAAGAAACAATATGAAATGTTGGGTAAAGCCAGTCCAAAATAAACTGATTTGAACTTTGTGTTTTGTAATTTATACCACTGCAGTAACATTACCTTTTTTTGACAACATCACACAATGTAATACGTTTTGAAACTGAATACTCCGACGTATTCTGTGTCTCCTTTGCTAAAAAATACGGTATGCCGATTACCATGTAAGGAGATGATGACGTCAAGACAGATGTAGTGCGTTTGGTCCTGGATGGTGCACGAAGTTTTGTCGAGGTAGCTTGTGTATTTATTTCCTAAATGGGAGAGATTAGGGTCGATCTAAACGAAGGCCGAAGAATGTTATGATATTCTAAGCGAGCTGAACTCTAACGCGAATGGTTGGATAATTTGGAGGATGTCTAGAACCGGGGTCTAGAATGATCTCGTATTGAATTTCAACTGCGTCACAAGTTTGCGAAATGAGTATTCCGTCGAACGGTCAACGAACGATGTTTTAGAAATCTGGAGACATATGGCACATCGCATTTTTATTTTAGTATTTTATATTTTACAAAAGATTTAAGAAGCAATGATTTTGTCGAAAATTCTGAAAAAAATATAGGAAGATTTGATCGCGAACACATTTTCACTTGGGGTCAACTAGCCCTGCGTACGATGCTGTGTGTGCCGCTACAGCTAATAGCCCCGCTCACCACAGCCCTGCAAAGACCCGTACGTAGGGTCGGTGATTTCAAATCCATTTTGGGACTTCACGTAAAAAGCCAAATTACTGCCGAAATTCAGCGTTCTTGGGCCCAAGTCGTATCCCAGCCTACCTCAGCTACTCGATCGCTTCCAAAAATGATAGTCTTTTATTCACTTCTCGTAAATAACCGTCGATGTCGGCAACTCTATCTCGCTAGCCCTGAGTACGATGCTGTGTGTTAGCTGTAGCACATAGCATCGTACGCAGGGCTAAGGGGTCAACCGGATGCGCTATTTTGCGGGTTGCGGGCTGCGGGTTGCGGGCATAAAAAAATGTGTTTTTTGATACTATTTTCCCCCTTCTCACACTTCAGATTAGTTCAACCGCCGATAAAAGCACAATTTTCAAAATCGTTTTCAACGCCGTTTCAAATAATTTTATTGTGGTGAACACGATTATAGTCCTAGGAAACTTTTCAAAGTCACGCTGGATCAAATGCTTGAAGGGGGCATACCGGCATGGAGCGACTATCATACTGCAGGTGCAAGTCATACGTTCATGATATTAGGAGATAAATTATTGAGAGCTGCAGAACACAAACTCATCCAAAAATATTCCTATTAGATCGATTCCTGAAAATAAGGCAACGCACCGGCGTGTTTTTCCCACTGAAATTCTCGCGTAAAATGTTAGCAGAATGTCGTTCTCTGAGGTCGCGACCTCGCTTGAACCGAAACGGCAAAGTAAACTAAGTCCTTTGTTGTACGTCTTTTTCTTTTTAAAGATTTCATGAAAAATACACGGCATTTACAATACACATCACTTCTACGCTTTTTTAAGTCAAATCTTTCCTTATGCATTGCATTTAACTAGGCATTGTTTAATTTTCTGTATGAGTTGCCCTGGAACCGAATTGTGAATGGATGCATTACAAAGAATTTACTTCCTATGGCCTGATACTAGAAATGTAACAATTTTCATTCCGCGATAAGTGGCGACAATTCCGAGGCGCGAATTTTTTTTGTCAGTCTGGTATTACGTATATTTCTCACTCACATCCATGGCAAGAAAGAAAAGTGATTCAGATCCCTAATTATTTGTAATGGCCAGGCAGCTCGGAATAAATAAATTGGTCCTCGGAATCGCCGCTTTTAGTTTAGCAGATTTTGATTTTTTCAGAAACATGACGTATTTTCACCCATTTGGTTTGGTCTGTTATAGCATCTTTAGTCCAAAAAATCAAGTTTACAGCATTGATGTTTTCAACAGCCTTCAAATATACAGTATTACGTTAAAATACACCATATAGTAGTGTTTCATTAATTTTAACCATCTTGACCTGATGGTGAAATATGGACTTCGCAGGAAAAGGGATACTGTACGATAGACCTGATCATCATTATTGATAATAGACACATTCTAAAGGTTTTATTTCTTATATACTAAATGCCATATTACATATATTAGAAATCTAGCAATAATTCTAAAACCCGCAGCGCCCGCAACCCGCACTTTAGCAGATACCGGGGTCAACATGGGGTCGCAGCCATGTTGCCTCAAAACTTATTTCTGTCTGCACTCAAAACTCAAAAATGTCGGATATGAACCTGAAAAATCGATGCAATTTCGTCAAAATTCGGCGAAATTTCAGCCTATAGACAAAATTTCATCTAGGTAAGGTAAATTTACTGAAATTTGATCGACAAATAATCCTGAGCTTGAACGTGACAGCTCGCCTTCTCCGGGAAGTCAAGTATCCAGCTGCCCATACACAGTTGCCCATATGGCCAGTTTATGAGATTGTTTTCAAGCGAGCGAGCCAATAGAGCTAGAGGTCTGATTTTTGGTATATAGGAATAACTTAGCAATACAATTATTTTGACAAAATGTCACGTGACCTCAATGACCTTTGACCTCAAATAGATATATTTGTCCACAACTCAGTAACCACAAGTGCTACACCCTTCATATTTGGTATGATGGGACACCTTATGACACCACATATTGTACCTCATTAATTATGTGCATATCTAATTCTGAGCAAGCCAACAGAGCTGGATGTCCGATTTTTGGTATATAGGGATAACTATAGGGTAGAAATCTAAATATGCCCATCTAAATATTAGACATCTACCATCGAGAACAAAAGAAATTTGCTATAATTTGAATATTTAAGGAGTTTAAGTGAATATCACTATAAATAAAGAACCCCTGCCTCAAACTCCACAAAAGTTGCTAGACATATTTTGCCGTTGTCATGCCATTGCTTCGTTTAATAACCAGTTAATCAAATGCCTAATTGACAGGAGGAAATTCAAGACCATATTTGAATAGTAGTATATATTGTCCTCAAAATTACTCTATCACGGCCCAAGTACTCATTGCCTTCAGCAATACTGCCTTGTTATTATTATTATTATTTATATCTCCAGAAAAACCTCGTTTTTCAGAGTATGTGTATTTTTGCAAATTTTGGAACTGTCGAACTATTGGAGGCAGCAAATCGGGAAAGCTGGGATGCGTCACAATAAAACTGTTATGAGGATTCAAAGAGCGTACGTCAATGATACGTCAAAGGTACCGGTAGAGTAACCCTGGTAAACAATTAGCTAACATTAACCTCGTCTTCACAAGAATAACCGGAGGGCTATTTGTGTTCCAAACTTTGCCCAACAACTCAAGTGAATAGCGGGGTATAGTAGCTAGAAAACCTTGTCTAGGCCAGATTTTCAAATTTCCAGCTCCTTATAGATAAGTTAACAAAACGATTTCAACAATACGTTCCAAAAGCACGAAAAATGATAACTTGTTTTCGATCTTGAATGCATGACACATCCCTAATAGCAGCAACCCTGTAATGCAAGGTTTTGAAACCTAGCTATCTAGTGTGAAAAGACAAAAAAATTGCACTCTAATTTGGAAAGTCTCGCTGACTGAATTTTACAGACAGAAGTGTATAAGGAAGTTCAATAATCATTTTATGGCTAAAAATACTATTTTATGTACCAACACCATCTTTTTTATGTTCATTGGGCATTGCTTTACGTGAAAACTTTAGGATATTGAGTGTATAAATTATCATTTTAGGTTTTATTTATAATTATTTAATGTTCAAGCATATGATATTATGTGTCTACAATAGCATTGTGTTCGCAAACACAAATATATTGTGTGTATGGAGCATTTTAATGATGAGTAAATTCTATTATAACACACCACATGCTCATTCCGTGTCGCGATTCGCCAGAATATGTCACGTGACGAGAAAATAGATACGTCTAGTACCCATGAATCGAAAAAAGTGACGTCAGAGGGCATATTTTAAAAAGTTATTTCCCTAGGCAAATAGTTCAGACCAAAATTGGAAAAGTGCCCGGTCACGTGACCGTAGTATCGTTGCAACTTTGCAACAATGGCAGGTAATAGGCCAAACCCGGAATTCGAATCGACCACGGTACAAACAAAGCCATTAGTCCTACATGTGCGCAAACGCGCATAGACGTACGTGTATTTCCATACGCGTTGGTACACATGTGGGTTTGTACCGGCATCACGTGATTATTTGGGCGTACTGAGTCTGTAGAACGCATCGCGTCCTTTTTATTCCGGAGTAGAACCATTAGAAGGTGATGTGCGTCCGGGATGAGCGTCGAGCCTCTCTCTAAAACAGATTTCCAACATTTTCCAACATTCCAACAGCGTAGGACTTTAACAGCTCAACGTCGAACAAGATTCGAGTGCAACCAAGTATTGTTGCTTAGTATGCTTAGGATATTTATTGAAAGAAAGTGGTACCACGTACAACTGTAAGCGCTATTGAAGTATCGCCAAATAACTTGTCATAATGGATTATTGCGGTGCAAAATATCAAAACACATTAAAAACTATAACATAAAACCTGGTATTTATTCAGGCTATAGCACCCGTTCATTACCCCTCGTGGCGGTAATAGAGGGCGCTATAGCCCTCATGACCAGGCAATAGGTGTTCACTGTTTTTAGCATTAGGGAAAGACTGCATTAACTTTCATGGTACCTGAAACCCGGGTCCTTGCCAGACCAACTCGGTCGACAAACAAAATACTTTTAATCCCCCAAGGTGTTAATGTGCCATTGTTACGTTCATCTTATCCAGCTGGTGCCATTGTAGGAAATATAGGTCTGTGACATTGATCATCTGATAAATAAGTCGGGAAATGGGGTATCCTAAGTTAATGGAGCTTTCCCGTGAAACTCAAACTGTCTAGTACAAGTACTATTTTATATTCACTTAGGAAATTATGTTCATAAAGAATTATTTGTTGTGCAGTTGCTATGATTACTATGCATGTACTATTATCTTTCGTGAAAAATAATATTGTATGTCTTCAGTATTATTTATCAGCAAATGCTATGTATTATGTGTGTAATGATCATTATCTTCATATGTGGTTGTACTTTTCCAGCACTAGAGGGCACACTTTAAGGCACCAATCTTGTCAGTTCCTAGCTTTGCCAGGGATGCTCAAGTTGAGCATGACGTTTTATTGAAGCCCCGAGCAGGGTCATAGACATCAAATCAGGTCCAATAATCATTATTATATGGGAGCGCATTTACTAGTACTTAGGCCAAAAAAAGAAATGTTTCTGGTTAGGCCTTTCTTTAAGAAATGGTGCGGCGACGCAGATTTTTTTTTCCTCCTCCTCAAGGGAAGGAGGAGGGTCAGTTAAAGGGCAAAGCATAGCAGCTAATCTGCATAATCATTTGCATATCATTAATTTATATTTGCATATGGATGCAAGCTTGCACATCCACCCACACATACATGTACACTCACAACAAAATGCAATGGTAACACACAATTATGCAGTTTGAACATCATGGAAACTCTTTATTACACATAAATAAATCATCACAGTATTGTAATTACAATTGCAATTAAAACAGAAGAGTCATATCGAAACTTTGAAAGCAAGAAATGGTTCGTCTGATTTTTTGAGTTTCATTAATACATATATTGCTAATAAAATTGTCATAACTTGCCAACAAAGAGGAAAATTCACAAGTTTAAGCTGTACCCAATTCAAATGTAATTGAGTTTTATATCATTTTTGAACGACAAACACGGAGAATAATTTTTCATCATGGGGATAGATTTCAACCAACGCCTCCTCCCCCCCCCCCCTCCCCGCCCGCATAACTACTACTGTCACTGCACTGAACATCATCGTAATTCGATTCTTGATTTTAAAAATACCACCAAGGTGATCACAAGACATGAACTAAGGGACTGGACATGAATTACAGGGGGGTGGGCCGGTGTTTTTTTGGGGTGGGTCGCCATTTTTCGCGCAAGCATTTTTGAACGGTCATAAAATTTTGTGCAAGCCTATGGGGGAGGGTCACCTTTTTTCATGCATCAAAGCTGAAATTGCATGTGCACGTCTTGAAGAATATGGAATACTGAAAAAAGAAAAAATACCTCCTGGCACTTTCATTTTCTGTCACTTCCATGTTCGGCGCGCCCTTCGGGCGCAAGTTTCAGGTATAATAAACAATGTATTGATGATCCAAGCAGCCACATTGATTTAAGTTGTTCATTGACTACTTATTCAACTCCTCTATTGTGCATAACTGTCCCCTATAATGACTCTTTCAATAATCATTTGGGAGATCACTAATTTGACATAATTCTCCCACTGACAATACATAGGGTATAGGTCGGTGTCAAACGTTCATGTCGCTGTATGTACATTTTATATTTTTTGAGGGCATTGACAGAATACAAACTATTCAGAATAGTGCATAGTGTCATCAATAACAACTGGAAGCTTCAGGTCTAACAACTTTTTGAATAACAATTTAGGATCAGATAAACCATGAGTTATTCATAGTTTCATCATAGACTGCCATGTATAGTGAATCAACATTTCAGTGAAATTCCAAAATCAAATTTCTTTCACACCTATCGACTTGAAACCACTTTAGCCTAATCATGAACATTAATACCAATAATCAAGTTTACATAAATCACAGATTTTCCTATTTTTGTATTGGAAAAAAATTGTTAATAGGGTTTCATCATAGACTGCCAATGTATAATGAATCAATATTTCGGTGAAATTCCAAAATCAAATTTCTTGCACACCCATTGACTTGAAAGCACTCTTCTCTAATCATTAACATTAATACCAATAATCAAGTGTACCTTAATGCACTGATTTACCGAGTTTTGTGTTGGAAAAAAAATTATTCATAGTTTCATCATAGACTGCCATGTATAGTGAATCAACATTTCAGTGAAATTCCAAAAACAAATTTCTTGCACACACACGGACTTGTAACCACTCTAGTCTAATCAAGAACATAAATATCAATAATCAAGCACACATAAATACACAGATTTACCAAGTTTTGTATTTTAAAAAATTTATTCATAGTTTTGTCATAGACTACAATGTAAAATGGATCAACATTTTATGCGAAATTCCAAAAACAAAGTTATTGTACACAGATGCACGTGTTATAAATTTTTTACAGTTTTGTCATAGACTCCCATGTATAGTGGATCAACATTTTATGCGAAATTCCAAAAACAAAGTTATTGTACACAGATGCACGTGTTACCACCCTCTTCTAATCAAGTACAATTATTTCAATTATTCAGGGTCCATATATGCACAAATAATGCATATTTTTAATTCTGAAAAAAAAAATTTACAGTTTTGTCATAGACTCCCATGTATAGTGGATCAACATTTTGAGCGAAATTCCAAAATCAAATATCTTGTTCACATGTGCACTTGTAAGCAACCCATGCTAATCAAGTATATATATATGAGTTATTAAACATCTATAGATGAACAGACATTGCTAGTTTTATAGTGGAAAATACACATTCGTAGTTTTCTTATAGTCGACTACCATGTATAGTGAATCAGCATTATTGATGAAATCTAAAAATTACATTTTTTTGTACAGGCATGCACTTTTTACCTGCCACTTCAAGCAAAGTACATTTACATGAATTATCACACACATATGATTTGACATTTTTTGGACAACGCGTTTATCGCCCACATTTTGCCTTCCTTTCGGGAGGGTGACTGAAAAAGTATAGCAAGTCAGAAGGGGGTCTTGAACACATTGCGGGTTTGTTGGGGGGTATTGAGTAACAGGGGGAGGGTCACTTATTTTCATGCACGGATAAGGGGGAGGGTCACTAATTTTTGTGCATGAACTTTTGAAGGGTCACTATTTTCGACGCAGCGGTGTTTCGAAAAACACCGGCCCTCCCCCCCCTGTAATTTATGTCCAGTCCCTAAGTACGACTAGAATCACTCGAAAATCAGGTGTAAAATATTTCAGAGAACGTGTCAGAGTGGAATCACACGCGACACCAGGATCAAGGTCTACACGTTGTGAACACGTCGGCCAACATGGCCGCCGCCATATTGAAATTTATGCAATGTGAACTTGATCGCGATCGTGATCGTACTCGGACAAAACTCATCGTTGTAAAATCATAATCAACCTCACCAGTCAACTCTTGTTTCTTTTGCGGTCCATTTCGTTGATCAAAGCATGGGAGTATGATCAAAGGCCCCGCTAGTGCTACACCGCCTACCTCTGTGAACACTTGTCCGCGTAGCTGTGATATCGCAGCGGTACTTGTGGCGTGTATCGAACGCGCTCGGGTCATTGGGGTCATGGCGATGACCCCAAACCAATGACCCGAGCGCGTTCGACACACGCCACAAGTACCGCTGCGATATCACAGCTATTTTCAGCGATGTATAAGGTCTTTGTTGGTCGTAATGGTCGTTCTGGAATGAAAATTTGTGAACAACCCAGCCGAATCAACACTTCCGGACAGCTTATCTGATGCATACCGTACTTCACACCTTCCACTCTTTCACCAGGTTGAAAGTTGCAGTGAGCGCTAATGTGCAGACAATGCATGCAACAGCTGGTAGCTACGCAGAGCGTGTGAACTAAAGGATGGCGGGAATATTTTAAAGCGAAGCGGGGAGAATCAAAGCGTAGCGGGGAGAGGCGAATGCGTAGCGGGACCGCTAAAATGGCCTGGGGAGAACACTGTTTTATAGTTTTATCAATATAGTAACATTTAAACTGTTCATGCACTCACTCATCATGTGCCCTAAAGAATTTTCTTTTTCTCTTCAGCCGTTTTGGTTTGGTGTTATAGTAATCAGTATGTAGTTTGCTACAGCCGCTGGCCACAAACCAGGAAAAAAAAAAGGGTGACGCGCTGTTGTTCAAGTGACGCGTGCGCTGACCAGAAACATTTCTTTCTTTCTTTTTTGCCTTAGGGACCGTCTCAGATTCTCGCAGAAGTTCAAAAAGCGAAATTTATTCGTTTAGGGGGGGGGAGGGGGTTTGACCCCAAACTGCACACTCGTGCCAACAAATTTGTAACTGTTTCCATCTCGTTTGTGCCCCAAACACAATTTACCGATAGGAACATTTCATTCATCAAATTATATACATAGACAGAAAGCATAATCTTTTAAAAAATGTGCTATTTATAAGCGTCTGCTTTAACCACTAGATGTCTTTATTCTCGCTTGTTATGCACCTGGTCTAGTCGTTTCAATATGATTGAACATGCCTGGGCCCCTTGTCAATGTCTTTATTCTCGCTTATTTACCGCCCCTACCAAGTACAAATTGCGTGTTCACAAACACAAAGAACAGCACAAGAGATGCAAAAAGGGAAAGTAAAATAAAATGAAACTTTTATGCGGTAAAATGCCCTGTTAGTACTCAAATCTGATCGATCACTTTAATTGTAATGTGGCAAGGGGAATACGTCTATAGTAGCTATAGCAAAATGCAACATTGTACTCTCAGGCAGACATGAACATTTCAAACTTTTGAAGTTTCGTTTAGGGGGAGGGGGGAGGGGGTTTTGATCAAAACGAAGAAATTTCGTTTCTTGAACTTCTGCGACAATCTGAGACGGTCCCTTAGCAATAGCGATTCTGCTTGCAGGTGCGCCCTCTCTATTGTGTGTCAACAGTGAGTGTACGTGTGAGTTGTTTTTGGCAGCATGGTGACACTGACAAAGTTGGCGGTGACACAGTGAACGTCGTATCGGGTTAAATTGTTGCAAAATTTATCGAAGGAGAACGTCTAAATGAATGAAGGTGACGTCAATGCAGGTGACGTTGTGTAAGACAAGCACAACTTCGGAACTTTCCGTTGCAGTCGTCTGATGTTGTGGTGATTCAGCCTCGCGCGCCTCTCTTTGTAAACAATAAAAATGTGTGGGAGTGCAACAGGGAATCTCCGCGTCACCGCCTAACCTTCGTCTGACCTGTGCTTTGTGTGATCCGTTGTGTTTCAATAGCCTTTTTTTGCTGTTGACGTTGTCATTATTGTCTATTTTACAATATTATGGCTTACGAGCTTCAAAATTCGATTGAATGCTAAACTCATAAGCCTTCAAAAACTCAGATGAGTGACGTCACGTGGTTATGTATCAATAAAAGAAACCATAAACGATATTTGTCTCTCCTTTTGATCTACACTGGCTATCCTGCATTTCTCTTACCGATATGTAGCTCCGATTTCTGATTTATTTAAACCTTTTTTTAGATATATTGATGGCGTCATAAGCTGTTAGTAATGATTAATTTCATTTCATTTGTTACCCCCTTTGTAATAGGGAAGTCATGGGTTTATGAAAAGTCTTGAGAAGTGTGAGTCAGAAGATTTTATTGCAGAGTCATCGTGTTGTGAATACGTATATAAGGCGTTGTCCATGATGCCAAACATAGGATTATGGTCCAAGAGAACGCGATGATTGGAACACTCTTCCTTGGCATGTGTATTTTAGCTGGGACTAATGGCGGTAAGAAAAAATGGTATTTTATTCATCAGAGTCGACGGAATCGATAAATGGCATGTTAAGTTCGACGGATGCCTTGTGCAGCACTGTCGGCAGACTCGGGGTTTGTTTGAGGATTGACCTATAAACCGCTTGCTGTTTTCGCTCACTCCCAATGCAGTGACGAGGTGGAGTTCATGTAATGCAGATTGAAGGGAAACCTGTTAAGCGTAACGTATTGGTTTGGTGACCCTGGTTGCGTAGTGACCATAAATGTATGTTTCGGCGTTGGCATTAACCGGTATTTGAACAACTTCGGAGAGATACATTCAACCATTCATTTTGTGAATGGGGTAATTCCACGTTTACCCTATCGGTAGACATAGGCTTGCCCCACTACGGATAGTAGGTTTCGTATTGCTACAAAACACAATTATTGGAAGGGAATATGTATGATATCAAAGTTCAGAGAAATGAGGTTACAGTTCGCACGATACACTTACGGGTGCGAACTCTAACCTCATTTCTCTGAACTTTGACATCACACATATTCCCTCCCAATTAATGTGTTTTGTCGCAATACAAAACCTACTATCCGTACGATACTACTGAAGCTTGACTCTCGGCTGTTGTCGTCTGAATTTGTGACAGTTAAGCCTTACACGGCTCCAGATTAAGAAATAATTTGTGGTCCGGGCGACAGGAAGTCTCACTGCCAGGACACTGTTGATTGGCAGGTGTAGCTGCTGCCCCTGCTTGTCACGCACGTATTCTTCGGTTTTGGTATTTCAACACCCTTGCTTTGGCTGTTGGTTTTTGTCATTTTAGCCGTGATGTCTGCTGAGCTAAACTATTCCAATCTGTCGAGTCACATTTACTCGGCCGTCGGAAAAGTAGATAATTAATCTGTCATTGAATATTGTATGCAATATAGCTTAGATACTTTTGACTTCGAGTACCAAAATTCAGGTACGACCTTTTGAACCCTACTTCCTTTTGATCCGTGACGTCATACAATGATTATGATTCATCAGACAAAACCATCCCCGATTTTTATCCTAGTCCACTTTCTGCTCTGCTATCACGATTGTTTGGCTTTTATTTCTGTACACTTTTTACGCTTACACGCTAGTTCGAAAACACTGAATAATTTTAACATCGAGGTGACCATGCAGACGTGATGATTGCATAATATTTGGTTATCAATAATGAGGCTCTTACGTCCCTTGTAATACATTTTGTTGCAATAGAAGTTCAATTCGTTTACGGAAAGCCTGGATAAATATTATTGCAAATATTATTGCAAAAACGAGATTTTGTGATTAATGCACGACTTGTTCAATGTAACGCATATTTCTATGATCCTTCCCATCTCAGCCTATGCCAACTAACCAGTATTTGCAGAAAAGTCTAAAATCCACATTCGTGGAGCTAGGGCTATGTCAAGTCAATAAATCGTATTACAAAGGTGTTTTCCATCTTGCCAAACATATCTCTTTTCATTCAAATGGAGATTAGGTAACTGTCTGTATGGAGATTGACGGACCCGTTGTGAGACTCGTGTTTATATAAGGTGTTTATGGTACGGTCAATGATTTAACAGTACAGGGTTTACAATACAAGTATCCATCGTTCAGCAAAAATACGGCTGCTGAAACTAAACGTATCAAGCCAGCAATGCCTCAACGAAATTGACAAGAGCATACTCTTTGTCCTTCAGTCAAGTCCAGTGATGCATGGCTACAGACACCTGTCAGCGCAATAGTGCGAGAGGGAGACGACCATATCTTAAGATGTCAACCCAACACGACGTCACGTGTTCCATCCAAACTAAGTGGTTCAAGGGCCGTATCCTAATAGCGACAATGATACAGTACACGGCTATCAAGAGAAATACAAAATCATCGGAAATCACCCGGAGGGAGAATTCAACCTCTCCATACGGAATGTGGTCTCTGGTGACGAGGACGAATATGCGTGTGAATTTGTCCATGCTCATCCCATAAGACAGAGAGGAAAACTTACTGTAACTGGTAAATATATGAAATTTAAGGCATATAAGACTGACTGCTGGATATCATAACTATTGCTGATTAGAAGTAAAATCGGTATTCGATGCATAGGTATATTACTAATTTAATACACCTATAGGAATGACACAAAGATTGTGCAGTGCATTGGGATATGTAGATAGCTCCGCTTGCCCTTGGCACATTAATTGAAATTTTAACTACGGCAAATATATTGTAGTGCCCGCATATTACGTGCAAGGATGCTTCAACCATACCTCCATCGCTATTCGCTACGGACTTTTCTTCCCATCTTCAGCGACCTAGCCACTCAATTAGCAAGCATATTGCCAATTATTCCCAAGCTATTACCAGCACACAAAGCTAGGACATGAACTCGTAACCTACCAAGTATATCGTCATGTAGCTTGCAATGTAGCTTGCAACTTGTAGATATCTGCTATACCGATATAGATACATATACAATATCCCTTGAACGTGCGCACACAGACTCACACATACATGCATGCATACATGCACATACATACATACGTACAGACAGACAGACAGACAGACAGACAGACAGACACACACACACACACGTGCTCACACTTTTGTGTTTGTAAAACCTTCACATATTCTCTGATTTCGTCTTCAGTACCATACAGAGAGGTCAGTTTGTCAAAGATGGGAAAAGACGGCATTGAATGTTCTGCTGCACACGGAAAACCACCAGCAAATGAAATAAAATGGTATGCCGACTCAATTCTTGACTCTGAAGTAGATCCCGATATCAGCGAAAATAACGATGGGACATTCAACAGCGTCAGTCGACTGTCTTTAGCATCGTTCAGTAAAACACCAGGAGAGCTGATGTGTAGTGTGGTGCAGCCGTACACAGATGAAGTGTTGAGTCAAACAATAAGGGTGGCCAGCGGCGCTGGTAAGAAGTTGTCAATATTTGATAAACACTTCAAATCATTGCCGAACTTTATTGATCTAGAATACAAAAGATTTTACTTTATGATCAACATCTATCCACATGTATTACGCAGGCGGGTCATTCTCATGATATTCATTGAAAGTGATTGCTCCTGAACAGTTCAAGTTGTCATAACTAAGCAAGCAAAACCACTGCGGATAAAAGTAACAATAGAGGACCATAGGTATTTCCTGAATTGGTATTTTCGTTCCATTCGTTTACAGATAAGCGACACAGTCGATTAGTTACTTGTTTGCTGTGCGTTGCAAGCGCTCTCTTCTACCTACATTACCTGTTAAGTTCCCCAACTCTTGCAATCTATGGTGGTTCAGAAGAAAAAGTCTCCTCAACAGCGGCATGTCCACCAGGCCAATACAGAACAGTCGGACTGAGATGTCGCATTCAAGTCGCAGCCTGGATAAACACACTAATACTTCAGCAGTCATGATTCCACACGTACACTATCGCATGTCGATACTGGAAGTTAGCCGTCACAAGATTTACTTCAACGGCAACCCCTGCAGAATTGTTTCTGCTGTGACTCGTACGTACATCACATGAAGCGATAATACCCTCTGTACGTATATCATGATTACTCAACGTACGGCTGTCATTCTGTGCTTCAACGGTTCAGTGTCCGAATATGCCGACGCGTCCAGCGAACGCCGGTTATCCAGAAATAGGGGTGAACATGGCCGGAGATGCATACAGTGAGTAACCTTTTGACTCGCAGGATGAGAAGTTAAAGGACTGTTAAAATTATATCCAATGAAGCGAAAAACAACGTTCCTATCACGTCGAAATGGTCCTTAACTACACAATTTGTAGTCGATTCGGTCAAACGTTACATAAAGGAAATCTGCAAAGCATAGCGACATTGCCGTCTTCTTCGTGTTTCTTACTTGCACATATATCGTTTATGATGCCATCATGAAATCTGAGAGAAGTATTCTCCGCTACTTTATACAGAATCGAAGAGATCAAATGCTGGTTGAGGCAGACTGAAAAGAACACGAAAGTCCGCACGAGGCACGTGACAACACTTAAAAATTAGAAACTACCTCAAAAGAGGTATAAAAATTGTGACACGTGACAACACTATCGTTCTGAAACGCAAGCTGAGAAAACATGAAAGGGATATGAAACAATTACTGTAACAGTGATAGACAGACTCCCTTATTCTATAAATTGGCAAAGAAGGTGGGCTGACCATTGTCTAGCTTTGCGTATGTATACTTAATGACTTTTTTAAACTATGGTGTATCTATATGGTGTCGTCAGTGAAATTAAGACAGCAAAACTTGACATTGCATGTTAGCGCCTATTTTGAATCATTGTTTTGACGCGTATGTGGTAATGTATTCATCTCTACTTTCAGTGCAGATGTGGACTTTTGAGAACTTTGAGTAGACTGCTTTATAAAAATTAAGAAAATGGCGGAATGATGACATCTTTCTGTCTCTCCTCACTTAAGATTATAACTTAATAATGCTATTATTTGTGTTCATGTATGCATCAACATCTACTTTCACCAAAGCAAACCACTTAATTGTCTCCACGAATGCTAATATATATATATATATATACATTAATTGAAAGGACATGTTCACTGACAGCGGTAGAACAGAACATATCCATCAGATCTCCAGCTTCTTATATGAATCAATATTTCCTGCAGTTGCAGATTATGGAGAGGGATTTATTTGTAAGTTTTAACTAAGTACCAGTAGTTTTTAATTTGAATTTTAACATTTAATATTACAATTTTTAATTGTAAGCATTTATGTTCAGGTTATTTTGAATCATGGCGTAGAGAGTAACTTTTGAGATATGTATGACACAAATTTGACACATAAAACAATGGAATGATGAGTCGCAATCTAATTAACTAAACAACAGGGTATTTAAAATGAATAAAATGAGTTCAAGTGATGGCGTATGGTGATGGCGAATTTGTAGGATTGCGAATTTTCTTACTTGGAGTATGAGAACATTACACAGTGAAACATTGGTTTCCCCGTCACTATGTGTTAGGAAAATTACACACGGAAGTTTTGCCTACGCCCTTACTAGTTCCGTTTTGGTAGCTGTGACAAATTTCCATTTCTACTCATCAAACACGGGCCGATAACATTACTCAGTGTTGTTTTTGCTTTAGGATTTAATGACTGGTCACCTAGCATATAAGTAGAATAGAAATATCCTAAAAACTAGCCTTTTTAGTTAACTCTCTTTCTGACTGCTGTTATTTGATAATGCTATGATGCATATGTTATTTACTGGTCCGGGATACTAATCTTTGAATAAACTACAAATTCGGTAAACGGGGTTATCTCTATAGCTTTGAATAGAATATACACACCTATTGGGTGGTACTATGTTGCTGTCCCTATTCGCCCACTTACTATTTATTGAAAGAATAAAAAGGGAGATGGGCCGGCCATTAATGTCGCCTTAGGTTATATTTCTGAGAAATACAAGGTTAATCAAAAACTGGCCTCAGACGATCTTTAATAGTGCATATCAGAGCTCCAGTTTGCTCACTGACCCTGCACAGACGCGAACACTGAGGGCACTGTCACAAGTACCTCATTCTTACTGGATATCCGGGTCGATTTCAAGAGTATGTAGTACACACTCTTGAAATAGACCCGGATACCGGGTGGTAATGGTCATGCACGAGGCAGGATTTGACGAACAAGTCATCGATAGAACCCTACCCGTTGGTAGAACATAATTCCTAAACACAACATTCCAAGCGAGAATAACATCGCCAGACATCAAGATATCAACATACTTGAAACTAAAACTTTTATCAAATTTTCAAAACAGTTGTCGAAAATTAACACCAAGAAGTGACTGAGGAAAAATTATTCATCACCAAGACTCACGGCCACGGCAATTAATAGTAACCGCCACCTACAGGTGCAGCCGTCGACAGTGCTCGAAATTGACTTTACCTGGGTATTTACCTTGCAGCTTTGCATTTTAGAATCTCAATTTTTCTGGGTCTGCCAAGTGTGAGTGTTCGTTAGTCTTTCCGACGAAATAATCATTCAAATTCTTTACTAGGGCCAAGTAAGACTTTACATTTCTCCAATTGACACATCCCAATGAGATAGCCTTATTCGCTAGTATCATTTTTTATCGTATGGGGGAAACCTTCGCATATCAGCTGCCTTTTTTCTCCGGTACTTTTGACAAACCCATCGTTGTACAACTACATGTGTACTAAATAAAATCTGGCAGTTGTGTGTTGATGACGAATGTTGCGCCATAAATCAGTAGGATTTATGGCTGCGCACAAAGTATGTGGCCGATCAATTTGAGTCTTCACTGTGCCACCATGACGTTACTTTGAATTAATTTGTCGGTGTCATTTCGACCCTTTTACTTGCCCCGGGAGTTCAGTAAACTAACTGTTATCATGGTTTATGTACCAGGACCCAACTTCAAGATAGCTGGAGAGAAGATTTCCGAAGTCTATAGCGAAGTAATCACGCGATCCCCTGACAATCCTGTCTTCATAGTAGGTGATTTCAATCGATGTGACATGACATCTCATCTCATTAATTTGTATCAGTATGTCACAGTTCCCACATGTCTTGGTAGTACTATCAACATGTGTTATGGAAATATACCCGATGCATATCGCTCCATTGGCAGACCAGCTCTCGGGCGTTCAGATCATAATGTGGTACATCTGCTCCCGAAATATCGTCAAAAGCTGAAAACTGAAAACCCGCAAGTCAAAATCATACAGGTTTGGTCTCCGGAAAGCATTGGCGATTTTCAAACTGCTTTCAGATAACAGACTGGACATTTTTAAAACATCTTGCGTTGAACCCCAAGAATTGGTTGATACCGTTTCCTGTTATATGAAGTTTTGCGAAAACATTGTGGTAAAAACCAAATCAGTACGTGTATTCCCGAATAACAAGCCTTGGGTAACAAAAGAAATGAAAATGTTTCTAAATGAAAGAAATTAGCATTCCTACAAGGCGACAGAAGTAAATATAAGGAAAAAGAAAAGGAATTTAGACGGTAGGCTAGAATTGCGAAATATAAGTACAGAATGAAAGTTGAAGAAAAATTGAAAACAAATAATTGCAAAGCTGCATGGGATGGGTTGAAAGTTATGATGGGTAAAAAACAAAACACTAGCCTAAATTCATTCCCTCGTGATCTACTTGCCTTCCCCGATGAATTAAACAAATTTTATGCTCGTTTTGATGTAAGAGATTTCACCAATGAATGTGTAACATTATGTCAGAGTTTGAAGCCTGTCTCTGATCAGATTGAGGTCTCCCAATGCGATTTTGAAGGTAGCTTTAAATAGTAACAAAGCAGCAGGTCCCGATAAAATTACAGGAAGGGTTTTGAAAAATTGTGCCAGACAACTCGGTCCCATTTTTCACATTTTTCAAATGTTATTAAATCTTCATGTTGTCCCCCGTACATGGAAGACATCTACAATTATTCCAGTTCCAAAGAAGTCCAACCCAAAGCAGCTGAATGACTATCGTCCCATTGCCTTAACATCAATTCTGAGCAAGTGTATGGAAGGTATTGTGCGGAAGCATTTGCTTTGTAATGTGGCTGATAAGTTAGATCCGTTTCAGTTTGCGTACAAAGCTCATAGAGGTGTTGAGGACGCATCTATCACTCTTTTTAATTTACTTTCTCAACATTTAGAATCCGCAAATGCATACATTCGTATTCTTTTTATAGACTTTTCAAGCGCTTTTAACACCATTGAACCATATGTTCTCCTTAGACGTCTTATCAAGATGAATGTCGATGCCAACATATAATTCTCTGGATCAGTGATTTTCTTAGAGAAAGACCACAACGGGAAATGGCTACATGTCAGAGGAAATTGTACTGAATGTTGGTGCTCCACAAGGTTGCATGTTATCACCTACTCTATTTTCTATTTACACAGATCACATGAGGTGCAATACTGCAATTTCTTGTTTGTTCAAATTTGCTGATGACATGGCTCTTGTTGGGCTACTCAAAAAGGAAGATTCTCTTTCTGAATATTTCCATAATGTTAAAATTTTAAGAACTGGTGCATAGATAGCTATTTAGATATGAATATTAGTAAAACAAAAGAGCTTGTCATTGGTTGTAAAGTTTGCCCGGATTTTACTCCTGTCACAATCAACGATGAATCTGTTGAAGTCGTTTCATGTTTCAAATACTTAGGTACTGAGGGCAACATGACGGAAATCGTTTTGCTGCTTTTGGTTGTTACGTTTGGGAATCAGGAATCACTGTTTAGGTTTTCCATAATGCCGGAATAGTAACATTATTTAATGAAATTTGAAATAGGTGTTGAACTACGCTACTTAGTTGATCAGCACACAATTTAAAATTTGAAGAAGAAAAAGTATAATTAGTGTAAAAAGACAGTTTTATTAGTTGCTTAGTGTCAGGGCAACGGTTAGGTCCAGGCATAGCAAATAAAATGACTCAAAAAGACAGACATTATTTTAGTCTGTACAATTAAACCATTCAGTTTCTATTTTAATATCACTTATAGTATCCAGGTTATAGCATGAATAGTTAAAACATACAATTTCAAGTTAAAGATTATTTTAACATTCAAACTAAGACCCGCAGACAACACCGCGTGGTTTGGCGAGAGGGGAGGTCTAATTAGTTCAGGCGTTCAAGGTTTGAACCCCTGACAGGCCGAGGTTAGCGTAATGTGTAGTAGTGTAGTTACAGTCGTAGTGAGCATTGGCACCCCTTTTTTCATCATTTCCCCACGTACGTTTCGGAGCCCCATTCCAATCTCCTGCCCCAAAATACATCTTCACCCTTTTTAGAACGTACCACTTGACATAATTTAGACAAAGCAATGTCTAAGTTGTAAATAGTACTAGGGGGTAAATATCAGGGTGGTAAATGTCTTGGTATGGTGGTAAATGGTTGCTGATAAATGGTTGGTGGTAATTAGCCTGGGGGAAGGGGGGTGGGATGTCTTGGTGGTGATTGTCCAGAGAGTATTGGTCTGGATGGTGACTGTAATTGAACAGACCCGGAGTGTGAGGCCGAATGCCAAACCTCGGTGGATAGAAGGTTTGAAACAATAAACTGGCGGGAATTATAAAATCAACACAATTCACGAAATATCTGTCTTAATAAAAGTGACATCGGAAGATCGAAAATACCTTTCAAAAGTTCAAATCTTTTCTCTGATAACTGCATTTGACTTATATATGTCAAATCGAGGCGAAAATTCATCGTCAGGCAAATCTCAACATTCACGTTGCCAGGCCGCTATCGGGGATCATTGAATTACTAAGGAATATATAAGTTAGAGTACTCGACATGTATGTTGCAATAAGTACAAGAGTAAGTGTTTACGAAAAGCTAGAGAAGCAGGCGTCAGCAGATTCTCGTGCCTAGTCGTCATTTTGTGAACACATGAGGCGTCAACATCGAGCAGAGGGCTTCGGAGACACTTTGCTCAGAAATACAGCCAAAGTCATCTCAGAAATGACCGTGATTGCCGGATTTTGTCTCGGAGTCGCGTGCATCTTGGTCAGCATTTATGGCGGTGAGTAATAGTAAACTTTGAGGTTAAGTGACACTTGATAGAATATCGATCTGTGACACTTTGAGTGTGCCAACATACCTCTGCAGTACTGTTAGCATAGTTTGTTTGTTTCAAGGTTGGCCCACGGCCGATAAAATTTATTGTGCCATTGCTTTAGGGACTTGGCTACAGCTATGTATTGATTTTATGCACTTGTTGAGTTTAGCACAGTCATGTACGATTCTTGTTGCGTACAATCTACCAGGGTTTAATTCAGCGTGACCGAGAGTTCGGCTGGTCAAAAGTCAGGGAATGCCACAGCATGACAGTCTAGCCTATTAGCTGCAAAGTTTATCGTTTTCTGAGAAAGAGACTGGCCTTTTTGCCTTCCTTTTTTGTGTCTGAGCACCCGTAGTTTGGCCCGATGTTTGTTGTCATAGCAGCCTCCAATTCGGCTGACTGAAATCATTATTTCCACCCGTTGACCTAAGATAAACTGTTGAATCACAGATACCTGACTACAAGAAAAAGCAAATGTATTTGCACAGTACCGTAATGCGCCATCACATTACTATCTTGATAATCTCTCTAAACAGTAAATAATGCACAGTACTTCCGACCTGCGGCGATGGACTCCATTTCCGAGGTTATGCAGTACAACTGCGTGAATTTGGCATACATACTGATTATCGATGATTCAAGTGCAGTTTAGTACATTTGCAAGTATACAGTTATGACAGAAATGGTCATTTTTTTCAACAATAATCATAATTACGATATTTATTAATAAAACATTTTTTACACTTTTTACACTTTTGTTAAGGCTCCTAATGCCTTCATGGCCGTGTGCCCAAAGTGTGGACTCTACTTAAAATTTGCCTCTCAAAAAATGTCCGCTACATGCGAAACTCATGACAGAGGAATGTTCGAGGCTGTCGTCATGTTCTTTACAATTCAGCCTTACGTGCTGTTAGATTGCAAAACTTCGGAATATTTTTGATGAATGATTATGTTTGAAAAGCGGCAGGGCTAGCACAACCAGTCAGTATTCGATCAGCTGATAAAATTGGCTTGTACTTGCTCGCTAGTCAGGTCCTTGTCACCGCATCTCAATATACATACTATGGCCCTTGACTTCTTTGAACTTTTAAGGTAATAACAGAAAATTTAAGATTTCGTTGCGATACAAAATGATGAGTCATATACTATTTATGTATAAATTAGGTTCCAGCCAGGGTGATACGCCTTTTAAGTAAGCTGTGTTGCAATCAGGAAAGGAGTCCATTTGCTGATGACGAAGCGAAGGGAGTGTCAGTATATTTTCGTGCAAAGTCATCATTTGTGGCTATCTGAATCTAAGTGACCGAGTTGAGAGAATGTCGATGTAAGGACACGTCGATTGTGACTCATGGTTCTTGTTTGCATTATTTCAGCATTAAAGGCCATGCCCAGTTTTACAGCTGATAATGCACACTCTCATGATTTCGGTTGTGTATAGATTTGAATACGGGCTCTGTGGCTTATCGCTCGCGCTCAGGTCAAGGGTCGTCGCCAAAGAAACGTGTACGGCGCTTTATCATTGACCATCCACGGACTCATTATCTGCTCCTGTTACAACCTCAATAATAAGAACATAGATTTTCAACCATTTTTCTGTGTGCCTCGACAGTGCTCGAAATTGAACTTTCAAATTGGAATATTTTAATAGTGCGACGTATAGAGTCGTATGTGGTATTAGACAGACATTAGAAAGGTAAGAATTGTGCTAGGTTGCCCGACATGGCATTTTTGGAGCACCGCTAGCCCGAGACGGCAGGTGCTGACAGGAAGAGAGATTGTCAAAGTCACTAAAGCGTCCTTACATCGACCAAGGCGAATAATAGACTGACAGGTTTTTTTCCATCAACGAGCACAGACAAACTAGCAGTGTCTTTGCAGTATTGCCATTAGGCTCTGAGTTGTGTAAGACTCGAAGTGTAAAGTCAAATAAGTGGGATGAAAAAGGCACGCGTATATATCTCCTCAATTGTGAAATATACTGATATAATTAATATACATGCGTCCAAGTAGCCTTAGAAGGCAGGTGTATCTGTTGCTTCTTTAGGACACTGCGACATTGAACTTTCACAGGATATCGAATCTTTGCTGCTTCTGGATTAGTATACATTAAGAGGTAACAGTGTGCTTGGTTGCCTGACATGGATTTTTTGGCGCACCGCTAAGCCTGAGATGGCAGATGCTGACAGAGAGTCAGATTGTCAATGTCACTAGAGCATCGTTACGTGGACTAGGCGAATAATAGACCGAGTTGACCTAGATATATTGATAGCGTCATTAGGTGTTCAATGATTAATTTCCTCCTACTTGTGATTCGTTTTGTGTAGCGATAAGGAAGTCACTTGTTTATGAAAAGTCTGGAGAAGCGGGCGTCAGCAGATTTTATTGCAAAATCATCATTTTGTGAATATTATCTAAGGCAATGTCCATGTCAAACAAAGGATTATGAAATTCGGGATCGGAAATTCATCCAATCAAATCTATTAAAGGGCAAGTGATGACTGGAACACTTTTTCTTGCAGTGTGTGTTTTGGCTTGAACTAATGGCGGTACTAGAAAATGCTATTTCATTCGACAGAGTCGACGCCACATCGATGAATGTCATGTTGAGTGTGACGAGGGCTTTTGTACTTCAATCAGCAGCTGACAATCGTGGTTTGTTTCAGAGGATTCGCCTATAAGCCGATAAATAATTTCATTCATTCCTTCTGCAGTGACAAGGCCGAATTCGTGTATTACCAAAGTACAACTTGTTTAGCATAACGTATAATCTTGATGGTCCTGGGTGCTTAGTGACCACTATATTTTTCTTCGGCGTTAGACATGAGCTGGTATTTAAACAACTTCGAAAAAACACATTCAAAAATTCCTTCTGGTAACGTAGTGACCGCTATAGTTTAAGTGCGAGCTCTGTAACACGTATTTGATCAAACAACTTTGATGAGATACATTCAGCAATTCCTTCTGTAAGAGTTATGTCCTGTCAATAAACCATACCACAAAACTATTTCAAATTTCTACTGACATGTCTCATCTCCTGTGCCACTGTCTTTAACAAATTGTGATAAAAGTGAACACCTGTTGTGCGTGTTCCACTTAAAAAGACGTTATGTCATGCGAAAATTTGTATACTTTCCCATTTACAATTTAGCCGCAGTTTTGTTTAGGACAACCAACATTCCCGTATTCTTTCAAAATTAAAACAAATCTGTTCCTTAGACCTAGCCCTGTATTCATGTTGATCTCTCGGTAGACACTGTTTTTGTTATGCACGTCTACTCGTCAGTGCCGTCCGAGGTGAAACCTCATTTCTCTTGACAATGACGTCATACAGATTCATTTTTATTACTCTTGTTTTGTCGAATGGAACTACTTGATATTGTTTGGTAGACCAATTCCAGCGTAGATTATATCGAACAACACTTGTAACCATAGTCACGGTATCATATACGTGATTGTTCATATCAGTACAGTCACTGTGCGTCAGCTTCTTCTCTTTGGGGTGGGGGCGGGGTAGTTAGTCCGGTACTGAAAAAAACGAAGATTTAAAGTCCCCGAAAAAATATCCAGGTGTATCACACACAGTCTATGTTGAAGTTTAAACTCAGAAAGGTAGGTCGTATTTCGCAAATATTCTTCGAGATATTTTAAGATAAAGCTGCAGCCTACTGGTAAATACGATGAATTTTAGAAAATCATCAGAAAATTTTTCGATGCCTGATATACTAATTCTACATGTTTTTGAAATTGACCTCAAAATTTGATGGAGAAAGTGGAGTTGTTCAATTATGCCCTCCTATTGTCAATGCGGAAAATATGCCCTTCCGCCCTTCAAAAAGGATTGTGATGAAAACTGCCCTCCAGTAATTATGATCTGCCCGAGACCCGCTACCACAACAATTCAAGTTCTCAACTCCCCCCTCCCCACCACTGAAAGTCCCCATTGCCCACCAGATGCACATATGCCCATGTTACATATCATTTCTGCATCCATTTATCATCCAATGTATTGTTTAGTGCATGAATGTAATATGCATCCGTGTTCAGTGAAAAGCTACCGAACTGTTATACTTATCATCTTCTAAGTTTTAATAAGGCTTTTAATAATCTCCACGAAGTTCTATTAACCATAGTATGCCCCCCTCTCTACCTGTCCTTCGGTACCCCGGCACTGCCAGATATTTTCTGTCTTCCATAGGTAAAAGTGAAATTTATTCCCTGCCTACTGTAGACATTGACTCTTTCTCCCTGCCCGCTGATGAGTTTTTCTATTTGCCGCCCACTGAAAATCTGCACACGAAAACCCTTTTACACCAACAGCTTCGTTGGCTGCATCTTGTTATTACACATGTTTAGGGCCTGGAAAACGCCAATTAAAATATTAGTGAGCACGCAGTAAGCCCGGATAGACCAATGAAACTGTCCCAAATTGTTCACGCGAATAGTATGATGTCATAATCGTCAGGCAACCAGTGCCAAATCTTAATTGACCGCTTCGAGTCGATGTTAACTGATTGTTAATTTAGCGCACGCTTCCTCGGCCACCAAAATGTTTAGTAGGACTAACTGGATAATAGCGATGTGTATACTAATATCCTTCATTCCTTCTTCGGCGAGTTTTGTCCGACAACTCAACGGTAAGTTCATTTTCGTCTGACGATAATGTAATGTCACATAAGTGGGGTCATAATGGAACGCTCACTCAATATGTTTCCTCGATTGTGAAATACATCGTGCAGATACGTACGTCCAAGTAGCCTGGGATGGAAGGTGTATCTCTTGCTTCTTAAGATGTAGCACTTTCGAATCGAAATTTTACTACTTCTCTATTAATATAGACAGACGTCCGACAAAAGTGAGGCATAGTTGCGTGTAAGGTTGCCTGATATGGCATTCTTTGCTTACTGCTAGCCTGAGATGGCAGGTGCTGACAGGAAGTCAAATTGTCAAGGTCACTGAAGCGTCGTTCCCGTGGACAATGGCGAATAATAGAATGTCAAGTTTATGTCATCAACGAGCACAGGCAAACTCGGAGTGCCTTTGCAGTATTGTTATCTGACTTTTAGTTTATTATAGGATTGACACATGAGCCGGTAAATGTTTTCACTCATGCCTTCAGCAGTGACGCGGCCGCGTAGTGACCACTACAGTTTGTTTCAGCGTTAGTTGATTGGGTGTTCAAACAATATAAACAAATAATATCAAACTTATCTTCACAGTCGCCAGCCTTATTGAGTTGGTTTTATATGTTGGCATTGGAGGCATTAGTAAATACTTCATGTAACATCTAACACACATTCTACCCGTAGAAAATGAAATTGATGATGTCTGTAACTTCCGATGCGATCGCTTAATTGCAACCAAGTTTTGACAAAAAAAAGCAAAGATGTAAACAAGACCGTTTCTTTAGTTGCACAGTGCCCAGGCAAAGGCTAGGTCTAGGGTTAGCGAATAAAATGATCCAAAAAGAGAAATTAGTTTAGTCCGTTTGATTATTCCTCACAGTTGCTATTTTCATATCATTTATAGCATTCAGGCTATACAGTGCATAGTTAAGAATAACAATATCAAGAACAAGATTAATTTAACAAGATTAATTTAACTCTCAAAATAAGATGCGCAGGCAACACCGCGTTGACTGGTTAGAGTGTACGTCTTCGGTTCCGGCGTCCCGGGTTCGAACCCCTGACAGGCATAGTTTACGAAATTGGTCATGTAGTTACAAACAATATATATTGGTGAGACTTACAGAAAACTTAGGTGGAACCGCACAGGAATCGGCAATATACGAGATGCGTACGCAGTCTAAGCGAGCGTTGGGGTCCGCTCTTTTTTAATGAACATTTGCGCCTACGTTTCCGAGCCGCCAACCTACACCGTAGCCCCTTTTACAACCTACCACTTGACATTATTTCGGCAAAGCAATTAATTTTGTAAATAGTATTACGGGGTTAATATCCGAGTGGTAAATATCTTGAATGGTAAATGATTGTTGGAAAATTGTTGATGGTAATTAACCGGGTGAGGGGGTCAATGTCTGGTGGAGATTGTCAAGAGATTGAAGACTGTAACAGAACGAGGCCCGGAGTGTGAGGCCGAAGGCCGAACCTCGGTGGTAATATAAAGAATGGAAGGTTTGACGCAACAAATCGGCGAGAACTCCAAACAACATAATAAAATATCTGCCCTCAAAAAGTAATATAGGACGATCGTAGATACCTATCAAACGTTCAAATCTTTACTCCGGTAACTGCATTTGACTGATACATGCCAAATACATGTCAATGTCAAATTCAGAGTCAGGCAAATCTGCGCATCTTGCCAGTCCGCCATCGGGGTCATACAGTAAATCACGTAGGTTATGCGAGTGAATGAACACATCCAAATGGCTGTAGCCATGGACCTTAGGCATTGTAAAACAAGGGACTGTCTTTCTGTCGAAAATTCCATTATAGCGGGCAGATTCAAATTGAAAGATTTCGGAACAAGCATAAGTACCTAACCATTCCGTGAGTGTTCTGCTCATGCCTCATTTTGAGCTGTGATGGAAATTTATATTGACTTGTCTCACTTTCAAAATGCATTTGCCTACGCATATAAAATGACGTCCGACATCATTAAAAGTATCTAGACATGAAAAATGATATTTTCTCGCAATGCAAGTGCGTTATTATGTAAATTATTAACTTTGATTCACTCAATTCCTCTCATTATTAGGTTTTACTCGCCATGAATATTCAGAGGGGTGTCCGAAAACCTTTCCGCCCAATGAATGTTGAACTGTTTTTCAGTAATCCAAAGCGGTAACAGGGATTTAGCGAAGTATCTGCGCGACACTGTTTAATTACCCTATGTCGCACTTGTCAACACAGCCGTCAACCTGTCAAACACACACAGAGCCAAAAATAAATCCCACCTACTTATTCGACATCCGTATACACGGGATGCTAAGAAATCGATTGTCTTTTTGCCTTTAAGAGACCAAATTTAATTTGTTAGCAGACATATTGTACCTGATCCCGAACACCTCAGCGCAAGAGGAAAACCTATGTAGGGAAAGAGGGTATTGGCATGCCCGTGTATGGTTTATAATAACGTTCACTTGAAGTTAGCGATGAATCACGCAATATTTAATGTCTCATTCTGATAGGTACGCAAAGTAACGATGATTCATGCGATAGTACACTTAGAGTGATTTGGCTCTTTCTGATTGGTAAGCGTCGAATAAGCATGTGCATCTCATGATCTTCCAGTACACGACATGTATGTTGCAATACCAGTACATGAATAATTTGTTTACGATAAGCAAGAGAAGCAAGAGTCAGCAAATTCTCTTCATTAGTCATCATTTTGTGAATACATGAGAAGACGTCAACATCGAGCAGAGCACTCAGTAGGTATATTGATCGGAAATACAGGCGAAGGCATCTCAGAAATGGCCGTGATTGCTGGATTTTGTCTTGGAGTCGCATGCATTTTGGCCGGGATTGATGGCGGTGAGTTCATAGTAAACTTTGAGGTTAAGTGACACTTGATAGAATAACGATTTTAAAACATTTAGTGTAGCAACACACCCTGCTGTACTATCAGCATATTTTGTTTCAAGGCAGGGTCTACAACGGATACAATGTATTTACACATTCCTTATACGGACTTGGATACAACAATATAATTGTTTTTATGCACTTGTTGAGTTCGACACAGACCTGTACGATTCTGGTTGTGTACTTTTTCCACCGGGATTTAATTCAGTGTTACCGACACCATTAGGCTGATCAGAAGGCGGCGAATGCTACAGGTAGTCCACTGGCTACAACGCTTATCGTTTTCTGATTGAGAGGCCCTTTAACCTTCCTGTTAGTAACTTCACATCCATAGTTCGGCCCCGTAGTTTTTGTCATGGTTGACCCCGTGGTTGTTGTCATGGCAGCCTGCATTTAAGCTGAATGAAATCAATATTTCACTCGGTTGACTAAGCAAATACAGTTGTACCGTTGCATCGTACCGTAACGCGCCATCACAGTACTATCTTGACAATCTCTGTAAACAGTAAATACTTGCACATTACATCCGACCTATGACGATAGACTCCATTTCCGTAGATCCATTTCGAGGGTATCTAGTACAACTGCGTGAATTTGGCATAAGGATTTATCATAATTGATGATTCAAGAGAAGGTATACAATAATGACGAAAATATTACTTTTTATCTACGATAATCATAATAAGACGCTTTTACACTTTTGTTAGGGCTGCTAATGCCTTCATGGCCGTATGCCCGAAGTGTACATTTTACCTCTCTCAAATGCAGCCGTGATATAATAGTGTGTTTTGTAGAGCAAACATGTGCGCTACGTGCAACGTCAGTAGTAAAGTAAACGTGGACAACTGTGATTAATAAGAATTTTACACCCCATTTTATTCATTTATCTACATGAAGCGAAGGAAAAATTAACCATCCATGTAACTAAAGTATAACCCTGACCTATATACGAACTCACGCAGCAGTGCATTGTCCTGAACTAAGCGGGGAAATTCCCTGCTGAGTCATTCACATTCCAATGGAACTTGCGCAATACAGTAGCTATGACTCACCCCCACTGAGCAAAACAGAACGACATTCTATTCTCTCTCTCATTTGTTAGATAGATTCTGACTGAGCCGTACCGGAGCTCTTACAAAGACCCGTATCGGAGCTGCGGGTCTCGTTTCTGGATGTGAATTTTATCTGCTGGCTGGTCCATTTTCACTATGTTGGAGTCGTCGGAACGAGATTTTCCCCTACCGGAACCATAGGGATGTTGCGCAATACCCCTATCGGAACGTTTTCAGGCAGGAACTTTCCAGTAGGGAATTTCGCAATACCGCTTTCGCAATACCGGGCTTCAGTTGCTTAGTAACTTGTGATGTCATGTTCAATGTCTGTCATTCTACAGTTTTCAGAAAATCGTTCCGATAGGTTTCTGTGGAATTTTTTCTGAACGACTCTAGTTAACTTGTTCACGCCCGATAGATAAAATTTTAGTAATTTCCTCTGAACTTAAAATATGACGAAAGACCATTACTTCAAACAAAATGAGTCGTTTCAGATGAATGGTACTGATATCTAAAGTGTTCACTCTTTTATCTTTACGTACAAATGTAGTTCCTAAGTCGTTCTCTATTCTATTCCCGCCAACAAAACATTCAATACTCATTTCCCCTCCCCGATCTTTATCAATACTTATGATAATATCACAAGTTGTTCTGTTATCTGTTTTCATAGCATAATATCCAACCAAATCGTCAAATTCATCTCCAGTAGCTAACTTTACACATCTAATGAGAACTGTACCATGTTGAAGTATTTTCATATTATCAGTCATCTGTTGATTTACTGTCTGTAAAGTGAGAACACTGCCTCATCACCGACACTTTTCAGACCCAGTTTCTTTAAAGTTGTGTCCCAAAATAATCTAACTGGAACTCCGCTAGCTGTATAAGAGCAATAATTCTCCCCCTCGTTTATCCACCTTCTTAGTGTATTATCTGCCTTCATTATTGTATTAAGAGGACTAATTTTAAGGTGAATTGGTATACCAAGAAGTGCAATGTATGGATTTGTGGAGTAAGCCAACTACGAAAATCTAACAATTTATATTTGTTTACATTGCTATCAAAATAAATCACATTCGGAGTTCCTGGTTGTTCAGCAACACCCTCCTGCAATTTCACTATCCAATATATCTAAGATGTTACGCGGCACATTATAAGGCATGAATTTCTGACTAGCCGAATCCCATGTCAGAGCAAAAGGAGTAGAATCATTCGAAGCCTTTGTGGCGTCAATTACAGTTTCATCAATGTCTTTAAGTTCGGAAAATTCTACAGCATGTTCGTGGGGTGGCGCCGCGGCATTGGCTAAAACGAAATATTTTTCGCGGTCTTTATAACGAAGGACGTAATCCTTATTATGATTAGCAGCCATCTTAGTATTATTGTTAACTTTAACATCACTCAGATCTTCAAGCTCAAGATTTTGCATACGAATTGTACCTAGACCGAAGCCACTTGGATCAGACATACTCCGTAGGGACCTATATACAGTGAAAATTAAATAATACCTTGTAATATACAATACACAGTCATGGCTTCAGCTATAGGAATGACAGTTCTCGGTGCTGTATTAAATGCAACGGCATTCACAGGAGGAAATATTATCGGACAAAAGCTTTCGGGAATGGTGACGCTCTTATTGAAGAAAAGGTCCGACATGATAAAGCATTAGAAAAATTTGAACATGATCGCAACGTCTGGTCAGAAAAAAGATTACTACAGGCTGACTGGGAAAGAGAAAATCAGGCAAAGGATGCGCATGCGCGGCAGAATTAAGAGATACAGATGCAGAAATCCTGGAAGAAGCAGAAGCGGTCAAAGCCGTTCCGAAGGCGAAGCAGTTCAATTCTCAGATTATTATCACCCAGTCCTGAGCAAAAGAAATATGAGATGATCTATATTGCTGGAGGATTGGTCGTGGGATGGTTTATCTTCCGATAGGGTTACACCGGCCCCGCTTCGGGACTACAATAATTCAATACAAAAGCTAATTGGCCAGTTATTGAAATCGATCATGTTCCATCCTGATCTGTTATCCAGATACGCATTGAATTCATGTAATCTCCCCCTTTTCTCAATGGCATAGAAATTGCTCCGTTTTTAAAATCGTAAGTAACCTTTTCACTTATTTCTCTCGTATCCCGGATGGGAAGTATTTGTAAACAGTTCGATACTTTCCCCTGTATGTATCCTCCGGAGGCACCCGAACCAAATGAAACATAATTTCCAGTAACATCGACTACATCTGAATGAACTATATATTTAGTGACTGTTAAGAAATCCACTTTCTTCGGACTAATAGTACTTTTTATAACTGGGTTGTTCTCAGGTTTATCTGAAAAGCCGACGACGTTGGCGAAGCTACCTGTGGCATTGAAATAGACTTTAATATCTTTAGCCAAAGTTAGATAAACATGGTTTGTCGGCAGATGTTTTTCAAAATTAATTTTTTGCTTCAACCCGATTGCTTTGTTTAACGTATCGATATTGTAGTTACCTGGACGTATTGATTTAGTCTTCTTCGGTTGGTCACCTTCTTGATATTTTATTACATTATTCGTCGATGTTATGTTATGCCATGAATTATATAGTCCGCACTCTAGCAGTCTTATCTTCGTAAACTGTGTCGTGTCAATGCAAGGGTAAAAATTAACAGTGACTGGTTCACCTGTTTGGCTTTCAATAAAAATGATCATTGTTGTACGTTGTATATATTACTAAGTATAAATGTTCGATGAATATTATTATTACGAAGTATAAGGTTCAGCAGGAATAATATTTTTCTGTTCAAGGAGATCTTTAGTTGCTACCGCGGCAGCAGTCGCACCGCCTAATTTTGCCAATCGAGTCAAATTTGGACGACTTGGATCGCCAACCTCTATTTTCAGAAATTTGCTGGAGATCATAAGATATCCCATCGCAAGTCCTGCGATTACAATACCATCGTACATTGTGTTTACAACTGTTTAATATCCATGATTGCTGACTAGTATATAAAATAAAAATAAAAATAAAAAATATGGGGAGTTAATCCATCTCATACAATGTAGAGGAGCTGGAAACCTCTCCCTCCCCCTCCCCCTCCCCCTCCCCTCCCCTCGGAACCCCTGTCGGAACTGTTCCGGAGGGAGCTGCTACGTGCTCTGTTTTTTTCGCTTTCTGGGGAGGATCTTTTCGAATGGGACAGGGGGTATGTCGAGCACGCCCCCAATATAGTCCTAATGCAGTCAATGAAACTCCCACAATTCCTAAAACAAGATAACATTTATTATACCAGCGTGAATTATTATCACACTGTTCTTTCATTGTAGGCGGTAGGCTTATACAGTTTGTCGCTACCGCATCAATCCCCTCCCCTCCCTCCCCCTTCATTGCTTTTAGTTTCTTCTCCTTGTTTTTCCTGTTCCATTCCGCTAATTTCTTGCCCGCAGCAACTCTCCCTGGATGCTTCGTCGGTAACGACACTTTCTCTATGTTGCGCTGTGTCGGTGGTAGAGTCGTTGTTTCCGTTTGCGGTGTGGGCTCCGTCGGTGGGGATTCTGACGGAGTCGTTTGCTGAGTCGGCGAAGTTGAATCCATTTATTTCAGGTACTATATTAAACCCGATTTTTTTAAAATTTAAATGTTTACCCGTAATTAAACCGGTGGAAATTAGAGCAAGTAGGGGTCCCCATGTGTACCCTATCCGTCCTGATAATCGTTTTATTTCACTGTTTAGAATAAAATCCTTTTTAAGATCAGTGGCATAGTTATCTCGATCATCGATTGGAACTACCTGACTGATTGCACGGGCTCCTAGATCTATGAAACTTTGAGTGATGGTATCACTTATAAGAGAACTGTATTTCGCTTCGTACATTTTGAAGGCTTTATCCACCGTTTCATCTTTCCATTTTTCTACGTCAGCAACTGAAATCTCCTTACCAAAAAATAACTTACTTTGACCACTTGCGATGACACAGAGTATTTTTTCACGTTTTGTCTCTATTATGGATTGAGCGTCCGACGCTGCAGTTGCCCTTCGGAACCGTTCCGGTAGGGCGCTGTCGTATTTGCCGCTGCCGATGACTTTATTAAATTCTCCATTGTTTGCAGTATGTTATCTATTCTTAGTAAAAAATAAAAAATTCGTTTAAACCTGAATCCGAAATATAATATTAACATAGTCTGGAATGTTAGTACGATTCCGAAGTATGGAAAATTCTCCTCCATTAAAATCTATCTGTATATAGAAACACGAATCATGAGTACAGACTTATTCCCAGTTGCTTTTCAATTGAATAAGACGAGCGTACCGACAGTACAGCATGCTGATACCCCCCCTTCCAAACCGGACGGGGGAATAAAACCTATTCTCATGGACTTAGAAATATATGTAACGCCGACAGATAAATTTACTTTTCATCCACGGGATGTGTTCAAAGATAACGTAATCACTCATCGTCAGCAAAGAAAGTAATGTCTGGCTGGGCGAGCCCAAACATGAAATATTGGGACCAGCAACTGAATTTCGCTGTATGGTGCAGCACTACTGGTTGTGGTATATCATTCGCCCATCTCTTCGATAAGAAATTTCCTCCGCAAATACGATCATTCTGCCGTTTCCATGTATATTTTACAATACGTAGGATCCTTCATGAAATGGGCGTTGCACTTCCAGACGATACCCCCACCTTCAAAGCGGGCGACAATCCGTACAATCTCGTCCAATATGAACTTCTATGTACTGAATTTGGAAATATAAGTCCAACGAAGTCCGACTTTCGATATCGAAAAGGCCAAAATAAGGGTCTTGGTTATGGTTATGAATATTATACTAATCGTGGACCCGTTAGACAGCCAAAAGCGATATACAACGGTCATGACTTTTTCCTCTCCGCCGACGGAGGCGTTTTCTATACACATACCATTTTTGGAAAGAAAAAACATGTACTGTCCGACAAAGAACGACCGCACTACTATTTCTTCCGAAATGATGGATCGGAGGGACAATACAATAGTTTCATTCCTCTGAAGGGAGACTCGGGACTAACAAAGGCCGGTCTCGCTCGCCTCAATGAAAGCCTTGAAGCCTACGTATATTGCATACTCGGCGCACAAGCAAATATTCGCAGTACCATAGTGGGTGATACTGGCAGTGCACAGCAAGTCCGAAAAGAATTCGGCGTTCTCCTCGAAGATGAAATTCGTAATACCGACAAAGTAATCAGTTATAGGCGATATCAAGACACAATAATGAATACTGGCGTCAAACTTGATATGGCAGTCTCACCCAATTTACTTCTCTTGCCGTCTGAGATGGTCATTCTTTCGGGCCCGGCAATCTCAGGTTATAATAATGAATTGCAATACGCAACAGAATCTATGTCCTTCGGAGTGAACGGTGATATAAACACGGAAGTTCGAGAAAGTGCTATACATGAGATGGAGGGGGGGATCCTGTGAAGTGGCAGGACGAGCCCGGAGAGTCACCTCACAATGACACGACTCGGATTCGGTCCCCTCCCCTCCCCTCCCCGGAACGGGCAGCAGCCGTGACCAGCGTAGACCCTATTCACGAATATGGTAAAATTGGTTTGTTATCTTTAGCAATATTCATTACTATTGTAGGTACTGGAATAAAGTCACTAACTATATAGTTCATTCAGATGCTGTCGATGTGACTGGGTTTCATCTAACTCGAACCAGTAACTTAAAAGAACTAGAAGAGATTCATTAATTTACAGTATATAGATCCAGAGGAAATGTCAATATACGTAACCCCACCATTCAACATGATTATAACTGGACCGACATATTCTGGCAAAACAGAATTTATGTTGGACCTCCTCACCGGTCCGTACTTAAGGAAATTCGAATATGTGATATTCATTTGCCAACATTCATGAATAATAAGCGTATAATAGAAGATTCATTTTCACCGATGATAATGTGTTTATATTTCCAGTCGGACTCGATGCAGTGGATGATACATTAACCTACGTGCATAAAGAATGGGCTGGAACGAACACTTTAATAATCCTCGATGACTGCGCCTCGTCCAAAGATATGAAGAAGCGCAGTAACGTTTTAGTCCAACTTGGTTTCAGCGCAAGACATGACGGATTATCTGTCTGGGTTCTGACTCAACAATATACTAGTATTAGTAAACCATTTAGGGAAAACATACAAATGTTAGTACTATTTTACACACCGAACAGATAGACAACAAAACTATTATAAAAGAATATGGAATGGAGGTGTCAGAACGGGAAGCCGTGGGCCTAATCAAGCAATTGAAAAGTAGGCCATTCAGTAAACTAGTATTTCGTTTACGGAATCCGTACGACATAAAATTTTTCGTATAATATAACAATTATGGAAGCTGAAGCCGAAGGTGACAACACCGAAGGCACTCTTAGAGATATATTACAACCCGAAAACTGGTTTTGGAGGTGTACAAAATTGTATGACGCAGCACGGGCCAGCGGACTCCACGTCACTAAGAAAGAGGTGAAGGACTGGTAAAAACTCAGCTAACTTATAATCTACATAAACCGGTACCTCGTTCTCGCGGGGTGCCTTCCGGGGCGGCCGACGCGTTTTTGTAACATCGATAGACTCACAGTGGCAAGCAGACCTTGTGGAATTCCCTGCAGCATTCGCAAAAGAGAATCATAACATTCGATACATGCTAACAGTAATCGATGTACTCAGTAAATATGCCTGGGCTAGGCCAATACAGTCAAAAACGGCCGATGACACTCTGAAGGCACTACAAGATGTGATTAAGAAATCTGGGAGAAGACCCGACAAACTTCAGACAGATGAGGGGCGGGAATTTACTAATCGAAAAATGCAGGGGTGGTTGGAGGAGTCAGGCATTCATTGGTTTCACACCTACAGTGACAAAAAAGCTAGCGTCGTTGAACGTTTTAATCGGACCCTCAAGACGATGATGTGGAAATACTTTACATATAAACAGACACGTTCCTGGCTCCCCATTCTACCCCACCTTCTTGAGAATTACAATAACACCGTTCACGGAAGTATCAAAATGAAACCCAGGGACGTAACAGAGAGAACGATTGGCAGGCATTTTATACACTATTCGGTCCTGAGTTGGCAGCCGGGGGAGCCAACCCTGAATTCAAGCCGGGAGAACGGGTCCGAATTACAAAATACAAGACCACTTTTAAGAAAGGATATTTGCCAAATTGGACAGAGGAGATTTTCGTAGTTTCAAAAGTTGTGTACGCAGCTGGCTTGGGAACACCACCAGTTTACAAAATAAAAGATCTGAATGGAGAGGAAATACTCGGCACTTTCTATTCTGATGAACTTCAGAGCGCCCTTTCGGACGAGCTGTACAGAGTAGAACGAATTTTGAAGACGAAAAAATTAGAGGAAAGAATATTATCTGATAAAATGGAAAGGTTATCCAGAAAGTTTCAATAGTTGGGAGCCGGAGGAAAATGTTATTAGAACTTCGTAAGTTCCTGTGCTGGTACTACGTAAGTACTTCGTAAGTTCCTGTCCATGGTACTTGTCAAGTACTACGTAAGTACTAACGTAAGTATTTACGAAAGTTATTCAATAAGTACCATGGAAAAAGTCTTAATTTCTTGAAAGCCGAAAGTGTCAGTTTACCACCCCACTTCCACCCCCCACCTGGCCAAGTATTTATCATGTACTGTCGTAAGTAATGTTCACTTACTGCATCTTTTTCGGCCGTATGTGGATGAGGTGGGGACCCCTCAGTTCCTGAACATATTAAGTTTGCAAGATCTTCAAAACGACTTCTCATGTTACCACAGTCCGTTCTTTCGAGTCCCCCTTTTTCAGCTTTATCGATAAGTTCTGGTTGAAGTATAATGTACACAACTGACATAAGCCATAGACAAGTAACTTCAAAGTCCGGTGTTACAGAACCGTAGGGTTTCATAATGTCAAGTGCTCGTAGGTCAAACGAAGCATTATAAGCACACACAGATTCACAAGCGTTAAGAAGTTTGTGTAGGTTCTTTAGTGAGACTCGAGGTTGTTCTAGTTGTTCTTGACCAGGTGGGAAGTACGCTTTTTCAAGTTCCTCCTCCTTGAAACCGTCTATTAAAAATCCCTGGCTGCCGCTATCGCGTGCCGAAGGGCTGCCCCATGCAATTCCAAAGTCAAAAGCTCGTGGATATTCTACTGGTCCGACTGTCTCAGTATCAATTGTTGGATTAAGTATATTCTTGAGAACGAGGGGGGTAAGAGCGTTCCGAATTACCAAACATGGAAGTCTGTAGTCGTGGCAAATTTCTAAGAAAGTCTGTTTGAACTTGTTGTGAATCTCTTCTAGTTCTTCTAAGGCGTACCGGTGATTTCGTACGACCTGGCTCGAGTCAACACATTCCGCCTGCAATAATCCCAAGGCATATCTTTGAATATGATAATGAAACTGTGTAAATGGTCAAATGCTCTAGAAACAATCTTTTTTTCTTCCAACTCCGTGGAAACGCCCCGGATTCGAGAAAAAGTCAGATGTTGAATTATGGAAGAGTCACAAATAATGTATTGTTCTGAAGGGAGGGGGGAGGAGGTTTCCTCCTCCTCCTCCCTCCTCCTCCCAGCCTGACATTGTAAACTAAGCGTATGTTCTATAACTGGTTCTGAAAATCAGCAATCGAAACGGGGAGCGTCCATTATAAAAGTCGGCAATGTTGCTGGAAAAACTAGTGTCAAATTCTGGTACGTGATACACCTCCGGTCCCTCCGCCAAATTTATTGCATCGTAACTCTTACCACTTCCAGTTGGTCCATTTATGAATATGTATGACATTTTGGGATACTATATCATAGAAAAAATTTTTTTTTTTAAATTTTTTTTATTAAGATATATACGATAAGACAATGACAATCCTTTCTATTTCAGATGCAATAAAAATACTTGAAACCGGAGAAAACATCAAAATTGATGATGGAGGCAAATTAGTATTTGGTGAATATGTAGATCCTTTCATATACGTAGACAGTGAGCTAGAAGTAGTTTTCAACATCGGACCTAAATATGGTTCGGGAGGAGATCCAGCTACATGTGATGGGGTGTGTGTCAGTTGGCAACTGAGTCTTCAAAAGTTTACTGATTTAATAATATTCCGTACCCTAGGTGAAAGTTTCGATGCATCTACTGCTAAAAGTTATGCTGCAAGCCTGGCCGCTCACTCCAAGAATACTACTGGATTTTACAATCCATCTAAAGTGTATCAGAAGCGAGGGAGCGGGGCGCAGCCGGGCATGAGGTATTTTAAATTTCAGTTTAAAAGAGGGAGAGGGAGAGGGAGAAATCACGATTTCGCTACATGTATTGATATGGTTCAAGAAATTGACTGCGGTTTTAAAACAGTGAGTCCGTTACTACCAGTCCGAGAAAATCCTGCTATTGTACCTCGTAATATCCGAAAAGGTAGTAAGATAGAATTCTAGCATTTAAACCGCGCTTAAGTAAGCGTGGCCTTTCTTTCACTGTTGAGAGATTAATATTTTGTGCTGCGCCTAATAAACCAGAAATTCAAGATGTGGAAGAACTAGTCGACTTAGAAAGATTAGGTGAGATATATAAACAAATAAATGCTGACAAAAATATTATAGTGGATTTTGATGACCTATCATAGAATAATTATTTTTTCATTTTAAAAATTTTTAGGATAGTATATATCATAAAGATTATTATGGCCCGTCGATTACATACAGCATTCAAGGGAGCAGTTTTACAAAAAAATTTCCTGAAGTCAGCGAGTCAAGGATATCGGGGAGCTGGTGGATATTGAAGGTATGGTCCATTCGGAACGAAAGATGTACTCTGTTTTTACCGAAATGGAAGTCAAATTATCGGATCCGAAAACTGGTAATACACAAAATCGTACATTGCCTGTTAAATTAAAAGATACATACACAAAAGATGTAAGAGGATCGGGATCGAATGTGGGGCAACAATTAATAGATCGCTACGATCGTATGCTTGATACAATTGAAAATGTTGAGGGTTCTGGTCTCGTTCTCGAGGAGATACTTAATTTTGAAGTAATTCTAGTAGAAGTTTTACTCGGGGCTGGAACGCGTTCTGAAGGGGGGGCTGGCGCAGTCCAACTTCCCAGATGGTTAAAAAATAAGCATTGTGTGAGCGATCTGGTGCTACCTTCGGGCAGCGAGAACTGTTTTCAATACGCCATCGTAGCAAGTTTAAAGTTGGCCGACCCCGAGTTTCGTGAAAAGAAATGTGGTCAGGTAAGGAGAAAATGGAATACGTACGCCCCATTTATGGCTGACTACTGTTGGGAAGGTATTCCCACACCCACGCCCGCCGATATGACTGTATTCAGGCGCTTCGAGCAGCAAAATCCAGGCATCAAACTTCAAGTATTTCAGATCTACGAAAATGATCCCGCTCCCCCGTCCGACATAACTGTGTTATATAGTAGCGGAGCCGAAGGTGAAGCCGATAGGAATCAAATAGCAAATATCTTACTGATAGTTGGCGAAGACGGCGGCCGTTCTCACTTCGTACCAATTACTGCGGAAAATCGCCTTCGTAATTCTCGTACTAATCGAAAGAATGAGCGCAGACGGAAGTGTATTTGCCCGGTTTGTAAAAGAGGTTTTAAGTCAACAGAAGAATTAGAAAAACATCAGGTATACTGTGGAACAGACACTGCCAGCCAGATTTTCCTAAGGAAGTGTGTCAATTTGAAGGACTCGGAAGAAGGTTCTTCTCCCTACGTCGTCCCTACGTCGTCTATGCAGATACTGAGGCAATTATTGAGAAGGGGACCGGCCGGCACATTCCAATTTGTCTTTCGTATGTTATGGTGGAACGGGGCCCGGGCGACCCACTGTTTATGGTAAAAGAACATTCACAGGTCTCTCCTGTGTTACAGACTTTCTAAAGGATATGAAAGAACGGGCCGAGTATTATTCTAAATCGTATTATTGGAAAATAATACCGATGAGGGATCCTTCTAATTACCGGCGCGACGGATGTGATCCAGTCTGTATTGCATGTGGAGAGCCGGCAGGATACCGAGTAGTGAAGGAGGAGGCGACCTTCTATTGCGAAGGATGCCGGCCGTCGAGAACCATTCCTATCTACTTTCACAACCTCAAGGGATACGATGGTTCTTTTATTTTGAAAGAATTACATGAAATCGACGCCGGAGGGGGACCAGAGCCTAAAATTATAGCTAAGACGAGCAATGGAGGAATTATGGGTCTCTCGAAAACATTTATTTTTCACGCCTCAATTGTTGTTGCCGGAGGGAAGAGGGAGATAAAGAGACGTTTCTTTTCTATAAAGTTTATGGACAGTGCTCAGCTGATGATGGGGTCATTGGCGAAGTTGGCAAAAACTGTGCCGGACCACGGATGGACGGCAGTACCACTTACGTACCCGGACATTCAAAGGGCGAAAGGTTTCTTCCCCTACGAATATTTAGACTCGTTGACAGACTGGGAGAGAACCAGCTCCCGGAGAGGGGGAATTTTATAGCGAATTGACGGAAGAGGGGATTTCAGAGTCCGATTACGAACATGCATTAAGAGTATGGGACGAAGTTGGATGTAAAACGATTCGTGATTATATGGAATTCTATTGTGAGACTGACGTTCTACTTCTTGCAAATATATTTGAAAATTTTCGCGACACATGTTTAGAAGCATATAAGTTAGATCCGGCCCATTACATGTCAGCGCCTGGCTTGACATGGGATGCTATGTTACTTTACACGGGTAATAAATTTGGGCTCATTCAAGATGCTGAGCAGATGACTTTCGTACAACGGGGAATTCGAGGCGGCATCAGCCAGTGTAATATTCATTATTTACAGACAAATCATCCGGCTTACGCTGGCCCCGCCGGCGGGAATTACGATCCAGAGAAGCCGGTGACCGAAATAAAATATCTCGATGCAAACAATCTCTACGGCTGGGCAATGAGTCAGGCAATGCCTACGGGCGGACTTCATTGGATGACGATGGAAGAGTGGGAGGAATGGGCCGCCGAGGGGGGAGCGGGGGGCGGAGCCGGCGGAGCGTGGGGACCTGGTTCCACCTTTCCACCAAGTTTTCTAGAAGTAGACTTAGAATACCCAGCCGAATTACATGAAGAACACAGCGATTTGCCATTAGCACCGCATCACTATGAATTTCCGAGGCAGGGCGGTCGACTGATTACAAGTGTGATGGATAGAGAGTCCTATGTCTTACACTACAAGTTGCTGGAATTCTATCTTCGGATGGGAATGAGATTGAAAAAGATTTATCGGGTGCTTGCTTTCGATGAAGCTCCATGTCTCGCGAAATATATTAACTTTAACACTAAAATGAGGACAAAGGGAGGACAGATTTTGAAAAGAATTTCTATAAGCTGATGAATAATGCAATGTTCGGTAAGACAATAGAAGATGTTCGAAAGTACAGAGACTTTAAATTTGTTTCGGACTGGAACGGCACGGATAGTGGACGTAAAAAGATTCAGAAGTATAATCCAAAGATGAAACATATAACTTTCATAACTTCCGAAGAGGATGGCGATTCCTGCGACAGTGCCCTACTGGAACTGAAAACGGATGAGCATAGATATGTAAAACCAGTTTTCATCGGCGCCGCAGTACTGGAACTTTCTAAGCTGCTTATGTATGAGACGCATTACAATTACTTTCGGGCCCAGTTCCCTGGAATACGATTAGCCTACATGGATACTGACAGTTTTGTTTACAGTGTGCCGATACCCTCCCCGGACGTAACTTTCAATGATATAGTTCGGGAAGATGTGGAAAAGAATGGTGAGAAGTCTATATATGATACTAGTGGGATGAGTGGACCCAACTTTCCGAAGATTAATAAAAAAGTGATAGGTAAATTTAAAGATGAGTTGAATGGTGAACCTATTCTTGATTTTGTCGGCATACGCTCGAAAGTGTATGCTTTTCGAACTCCAACTTCGGAGACTAAAAAAAATAAAGGGGTGAAAGATGTTTGTGTTAGAAAACATTTGAACTTTGAAGATTATAAAGATCTATTTGAAACTGGGAAGGAGCCGGAGCCGGCACAGTTTGTACAGTTTGTACGGAAAAAGGCTGGAGAAATCCGTAGTGAAAAGCGTAGTAAAATCATGATGGCGCCAAATGATATCAAACGTGTGCAGTTATATAATCCAGACACGGGCGAATGGCTGGCAGAAACATGGCCGATAGGACGGACGACGGGTCATGGTTACGGTTTAAAATTGTAAAGACATTAATCTACTATTTTCAACAGTGACCTGGGCATCACTGATAACATAAATGTGGGCAAATATATTATCATTGTGAGCGTCATCGCCACCCACGCGGTATCTTTCTTCAGGATCTCAAGTTGAATTCCGTCCTTTGTGTTAATTACTTTTAAGCCATTTCCATGAAACTCAATATCTTTAAAGCTACGCAGATCGATAAACAGACAGAATTTATTCTTCAAATAATCGGCCTCATCTATATCAATTTCACACCAATCTTTATCTTCAGCAAAATACCGTCGCACCTCTCGCCAAAATTGTCTTGGTATCATCTTCTGAGCGTACACTTTATTTGCAATGCCTTCAATCATTACAGACACAGATTCAATGGATGGGTTAAAGAAAAGTTCACTGTTCAGTTCTGACTGATTCTGATTTTTAGTGAAGAGTATAGCGATACCTCTAATGCTACGTCGTGGTACATTTATATTTTCATTGATAACCGTGTCCGATTCTTTGAATGGGATTGTTCTAAAATAATGTATATGCTCGTAAAGGTAACTTTTTCCACCGTTGTAATAACCAGCAGTTGACCTCGCGAGATTGAGGTCAGAAATTGTCTCGTATTCCATTTGAATGTTTTTTAATTTATAATTGGTTGTAATCAGTTTATTACTGACAAGTAATTGGGGGGCGGGTGCCAACGTAATTTCCCATTCAATATGACTCCCTAACGCTTTTGGATATGCAACTCCATGACCTGTCACGAGGGGATGAGTGAGACGAATAGCATATTTTGTTTTATATGTGTCAAAAAGTAAATTATCGCCCACGACGGCAGCATCTGCATCGGTCGAACCGCTTCTTAATTTTCTTAGATTTTCGTTCTGAATTCCGTACAGTGTCATGTTAGTTCTCTCCTTTTTATGTTTGAAGAGATCGCGATAACATTCAATAAGGTTATATTTATTCAAATCGAAAAGTGTCTGGCCCTCAAATGTGAGTTTCATACGCTCCACCAAATTTTTTGCAACATTTTGTACTACACGGGTAGTTCCACCTCCCATTACTTCGAGATCAAAAACCAGGTCGAAAGTATCTGGAACTAAGAGTACTCCGCTTTCTAACTTCGGACATCGTATGATAAGTGTCTGGCCTGGATCTGCTTCACTTGGATTATGAGCAATCACATGATGAGTTCTTTCTGACTTCGTTCCATTCGGTATTCGGTTGGTGAAAGTCGGTGATAATGTTCTATCGTACCCCATTTTCGTGTAATGTATATAGTAGAAGAAAAAAAGAAATTAATGTTATAAAGAAAATTAAGTTTCACTTCGTGTATATAAATTACTTAGAAGAAAAATCACATCTTTACATAAATATTTCCGTCTGACTGAAAGATAAATCGATTGCCTGTGTCGCGAATCAATCGAAGAACCCAATATTCTTGGAGATGATGAGCCTCCTGGTCATCCTCAGTATCCTGGAATACAGCTATGAATTCTAGTCGCTTAAAGAAGTTAGTCTTTTGACATTCCTTCACGAAAGCTAATATGTTATGATATAGATTATCATCTTTGAGTCGGACACCTGGATTTGCTCGAAGTATATGTCGATTTACCCGCCGAAGTTTGCACCATTCCAATTCGACGGAGAAACCAAACAGGTCTTTATTTTTAGAAAGAAACTTTGCAATATTCTTTTCACCAAACATGTTGATGCCATATTAATACATAATTTTATTTATAATGACTAATGTTAAACCAGTTAAAAATATCCATAGCTGTTCTCCAACAAATCCGACAACCGATCCTGCTGTTTTTAATAGAAAACTGACGAGGGAACCGATTAGACCGGGTATTGCAGCAGCACTTTTTGCGGCCAAGGTTTTTAACCATTCGCCAAATTGCTTTACAATTTCTTTCGCTTTTGTATATACTTTGGGCGGACCTGAACCAGACCCGCCAGTTCCTGCTCCCGCTCCTCCTCTAGTCACAGCCAGGGCAATTGTTGATATTGTCATTCCAAGGGCAGTCAGTATTGCAGCGATTGTTATACCATTTCGTTTAAATAACTCTGTCAGCTTCAGCCTGAGTGACAATTCTGGATCGGAAATTACATCACGAAGAGACCTAGTCGTAGCCAGTCTTTCATGTGCCCCACTGATCTTACCATGTTCGTATTCAATTCGATTGTCAACTTTAGCTTCTCTTGTTATGAGTTCAGCTAGTAGTTTTCAGCTTTTACTTTTGCTTGGGTGTGTTCTACAGGAATTTCCTTTAACTGTTTTTCAACTTCTCTTTTCTCTAGCCTTATTTTAACTTTTTCATTGTTAAGGTCGCCAATACGCATATTCGCAATCTTTAATTCATCATTAAGAGCTATATATTCTGGGTTTAGATTGTTCCATTGTTCGATTTTATTTTCAAAAGCTTGTATTTTATCTGCATTACCAGAAGCATCTTGCCGTAACTCTGTCAGTTCATCTTTGTATATACCCATGTCTTCTGGCGTCATCTTCTCAGCCGGTATTTTATCATTTTTCACATCTTCAGAATACAATGTACGACTCACATATTCGGGCTCTGCGCTAGAGCGACCTCCTAATACATCTCTCATAAATTCATGTCCTCCTTTTTCTCTCATTAATGTGGTGAGCTTATAAAATCCACCTCCTCTATCTTTAGACAGCTTGAGGTTTTTATAATACAGCTTTCCATCCCTAATCTCAGATTCCATAGCCAATACATTTAGTGCATCCGGATCAGTAATTTTATTCTCCTTTAAGAATTTTTTAACCATTCTTAATTTTTCATCTGCTCTAAGTTCAGTCAAACGATCAACCTTTGGGCTAGCAAGGAAAGGATCAGCTTCTGCAAGGGTATTATCATCGTCCATAAAGAATGTTTCAGCAGTAACGTCATCATTCAAATTTGCATCATCGAAATCCTGGAGTGGTATATCTTCTCCTCCTTCTGCCATATTGTATTTCTATATTACTACAATTATTTTTTATCATCCCTTACATATACAGTAAAAAAAAAATGCACATCTCAGTTGTTGAAAGCGTTGAACAATTGGCTGATTACATAGAAAGAACAAGTGCTGCATATCGACGAAGTTATAAATTAATGGGTCGAATTGATATGGCTCTTAATATTACTAAGGGAATTCTTGTAAGCTCTGCTGTAATAGCAGCAATTCCGACAGTTCCGGTACTGTTAGCCTTAACTCCTATACCAGGTGTTGTTATTGATGTATACAAGGGAAAACAGGTGTAGCAAAGAGACGAGAGAAATATAAACATTATTATGTTCAATATAAACAGCTGCTTACACAAATACAAGAAAAAGGCGCAACCCTTCGGAACGAGGAGGCTCCGGGGTCAGAACTTATTCAGGACATATTTCATCAGGCGCTAGAAATTCAAAAACAAGAAGGATTTAGTCCGCCGCTGGAGCGATATCTACGATATTATGGATTGAATGGATATGAAAGTTAGATTTCAGAAAAAATTCTGTAGAAAATTTTCTGAAAACTGTAGAATGGCAGACATTGAACATGACATCACAAGTTGCTAAGCAACTGAAGTCCGGTATTGCGAAAGCGGTATTGCGAAATTCCTGGAAAGTTCCTGCTGAAAACGTCCCGATAGGGGTATTGCGCAACATCCCTATGGTTCCGGTAGGGGAAAATCTCGTTCCGACGACTCCAACATAGTGAAAATGGACCAGCCAGCAGATAAAATTCACATCCAGAAACGAGACCCGCAGCTCCGATACGGGTCTTTGTAAGAGCTCCGGTACGGCTCAGTCAGAATCTATCTAACAAATGAGAGAGAGAATAGAATGTCGTTCTGTTTTGCTCAGTGGGGGTGAGTCATAGCTACTGTATTGCGCAAGTTCCATTTGGAATGTGAATGACTCAGCAGGGAATTTCCCCGCTTAGTTCAGGACAATGCACTGCTGCGTGAGTTCGTATATAGGTCAGGGTTATACTTTAGTTACATGGATGGTTAATTTTTCCTTCGCTTCATGTAGATAAATGAATAAAATGGGGTGTAAAATTCTTATTAATCACAGTTGTCCACGTTTACTTTACTACTAACGTCATAACATTGGAATGTTCAAGGCAGTCGTCATGTTGCTTACAATTCAGCCTCACGTGCCGTTAGATTGCACAACTTAGAATGATTTTTTGTGATTAATTATATTTGACAAAGCGGCACAGGTCTAGCACAATCAGCCACTGCTCGATCCGCTGATAAAGTTTGTTGGCACAAGCTGCTCGTTTGTCATGCCATTGACCCCCATCACAATATGCATGCTTCCGCTCCTAACTAGTTGTTTGAATAATTATTTCGGTAACAACAGAAAATTTACGATTGAGTTGCGGTATAAAAGTGACGGTTCATACGCTATTTGTATATAATTTAGGTTCTGAACCTGCGTGTTACGCCTTTAAGTAAACTGTGTTGCAATCAGGAGAGCTCATTTGTTGATGACGAAGCGAAGCGAGGTTGTCAGTAGATTTTGTTTCAAAGTCATCATTTGTGACTTGTCTGAATCTAAGTGACCGAGTGGAAAGACTGTCGATGGTACGACATGTCGATTGTGACGTGTGGTTCCTCTTTCCGTTATTTCAGTATTAAAGGTCATGCCAGTTTACAGCTGATAATGCACACCCCCATGATTCGGTTATCTATCAGGTCAGGGTCGTCGTCAAAGAAACTTGTACGGCGCTTTATCATTGACTACCTACGAGTTGAATCAATCTCTTCTCCTGTTAACTACCTTCATCAATTGACAAGAAAAATATATATTTCCAACCATTTTTCCGTGAGACGTCTACAGTGCTCGAAATAGAAGTGAGACCTGCAAAGTTCGGTGCTTTTATGTATCGAGTCTCAAGTGCACAAACGTCACAGAAGCCGTCGACGGCTCACCTGAACCATGAACCGCTAACTGTTTTCACTCATTTACTACTGCGGTGACGAGGCGGAGTTCATGTACTGCCAAAGCGCAATTTGTTGAGCGCAACGTGTTAGTTTGATGGCCCTGCCTGGTTGCGTAGTGACCAGTAAAGTACGTCTAGGTGTATTTGAACTTCGGAGAGATACATTCAATCATTCATTCTGTGAATGGGTAATTTCACGTTGACCCTATCGGTAGACATACTAAGGTTTACTCTGCACGTCAACCAGTCAGTGTGAACTGTAACCTCATTTCTCTGAACTTTGACATCATACATATTCCCTTTTGATCACTGTTTTATCGACCGACGGTACCTAAAAGTGCGTAAGATACTACTAAAGCTGGACTCTCGGTTGTTGTCGTCTGAATTTGTGGCAATTCAGCCTCACGTGCCTTTGGATTTAGAATAAATTTGTGGTCGTGCGACAGGAAGTCTCACCGTCCGGATAGTGTTGATAGACTCGGCAGGTATAGCAATGTCCCTGCTCGTCAGGTCATGTGTCCTTCGGTTTTGGTATTCAACACCCTTGCTTTGATTGTTGTTTTTTTGTCATTTCCGCCGTTATGTCTGCCGAGTTAGAACATTCCAGACTGTCGAGTCACATTCCCTTGGTCTTCGGAAAAGTAAATAATTAATCAGTCTTTGAATATTGATATCCATATAGCCAAGAAGTTTTGGAATTCGAATACAAACATTCATCTGCGACCCTTTGAACTCTACCTCCTTTTGACCCGTGACGTCATGCAGTAATCATAATGCCTCAGACAGAATCATCTCCGATTTTTATTCTTGTCAAATTTTTTTGCTGTACTATCACTATAGTGTAGCGTTTATTTCATAACACTCTTTACGCTGACACACTTTTCCGAAAACATCGAGTTGACATGTAAACGTGATGATTTTATACGCTGTTATCAATAATAAGGCTCCAGTTCAAAGATTACGTCCCCGGTAATACAAAATTGTCGCAATATGAGGGACAATTTGTTTATGAAAAGCCTTGATGAGTTGACGTCGGCAAATATTATTGACAAAAAAAAAACAATTTTGTGCTCAATGCACGACTTGTTGAGTGTAACACATATTTTTCATGCTCCTTGCTTCAGCGTAAGCTCACTTACTAGTATTTGCATAGAGTCAAAAATAGTATGTTCGGAGCTACACATGTCATTTCAAGAACAATATTACAAACTATCTCCAATTCCGTCGAACAAACTTAACCTCATTCGAATAGATCTAGAGATTTGGCGACTGTCTGCAGTCAGATGGGTGGGACGTGATGTGCGTGGTTAGGTGTCAACTAGTGTATGTGGTTATACAACTCAAGGCTATACAACACAAGTAATCATTGTTCAGCAAAGGTGTGGCAACTTAAACCTAATTTGGAGGCACAGTGAAGCGGTGGTTGGGGTACCGGACTCATAATCGGCGTATGGTGAGTTCGAGCGCCGGTAGATTTAGAGTAACGGACTCACTTTCAGAGGATCGAGAGTTGAAGACTCCATAGCACGGTGCTGCGCCCTTGAGCAAGTAACATTTCTCCTCATTGCTCCATTGGGTAGCGAGCTATCTGTACCTGTAATTTGGTTCGCCTGTTGGATGAGCAATAATGAATAAAATAATGTATAAACCTCACGATGCATAACAACTTTTGACAGAAAATATCTTTCTTTGTCCTTCAGTCAAGCCCAGTGGTTCATGGCTACAGACACCTGTCGGCGCAAAGGTGCGAGAGGGAGATGACCATATCTTTAGATGCCAACCAAACGTGACATCACGTGTTCCAGCCAAAACTAAGTGGTTCAAGACCGTATCCTAATAGCACTAACAATACAGTACACGGTGATAAAGAGAAATACAAGATCATCGGAAATCATTCAGAGGGAGAATTTCATCTGTTTATGAGGCATGTGTCCCTGCTCGACGAGGCTGAATATACGTGTGAGTTTATCCATGCTAATCCAAGAAAACAAAAAGGAAGACTTTCTGTTGATGGTAAGTATACGAAACTTAAGCCACATAAGACTAACTGCTGGATATCTGATACACTTGATTTCAACACGATTTTTGCTGATTCGAAGGATAATCAATATTACAGGCATATTACTTTTATTACTCTCATACGGAATGACACCAAGATTGTGATATGCACGAGGATACGCAGATAAATCCGCTTGCTCTTTGCATATGTAGTTGATGCTTTAAATGCGATCAATGTATTTTTCGATACTTGCATATACGTTCAAGCGTACCTCCATCCCTACGAACTTTGGCCGAGTCTTCAGTAACATAATTACGCAACCAGCTAGTATATTGCTAATTATCTCCACGCTACCTATATCTACAAGTATCTACCCAATTTTCCGCCTGGACACAAAGCATGCGTGGTTGCTATTAATGAACTTGTAACCAACCATCATGTATTTCGACATATAGCTATCCCCCTATAGCTACCTACCCATTGAACATGCACACAAACTCATACATACATACATACATACATACATACATACATACATACATACATACATACATATGTAAATAGTACATACATACGTGCAGGATTTTACGTTTGTGTTCATAATAATGCAATAAAACATACATTTCTCATTTGTGTTAGAGGAATGGCTCCTTAACGTATACATTAATTTCCTCTACAGTACCATACAGAAATGTCAGCTTGTCAGAGATGGATAAAGGCGTCATTGAATGTCTTGCTACACGCGGAAAACCACCCGCAACTAAGATGTATTGGTATGCCGACACAATTCTTCATTCCAAAGTAGATCCCAATATCAGCGAAAATAGTGACGGGACATTCAACAGTGTTAGTCGACTGTCCTTAGCTTCGTTCAGTAAACCACCGGGACAGCTGATGTGCAGTGTGATACAGTCGGACACAGATGAAGTGTACAGTCAACCAATCAGCGTGGCCAGTGGCGCTGGTAAGAAGTTCTCAACATTTGATAAACACCACAAATCATTGCCGAACTTTATTGATTCAGAATACACAATATTTACTTTACGGTCAACATCTATCCACATATATTATGCAAGTGGGTGTTACTCATGATATTCATCGAGAGTGATTGCTCCTGCATTTTTTCCATAATTAAACAAGTAAAACAACTGTGGATAAAAGCAACAATAGAGGACCATAGTTATTCCCTGATATGGTATTTTCGTTCCATTTGTTTACAGGTAAAGGGCAGAGTCGATTAGTTACTGTTTTGCTATGGGTTGCAAGCGCTGGATTCTACCTACATTATCTGTGAAGTTCCCCGTCAAGTCATGCAGCCTGTGGTGGTTCAGAAGAAGAATCTCCTGAACAGCAACAAGTCCACTAGGCTACACAGAACAGACACACTGAGAAGATATCGAATTCAAGTCACAGCCAGGATAAACACACCGATCCTTCAGCAGTGATGATTCCACGCATGTCGATAATGAAGGCAACCGTCTCCAGATTTACCTCAACGACAAACACAGCAGACTATTTCTGCTGTGATTCGTACGTACATCAGATGAAGCGCTAATACCCTCTGTACGAATATCATAACCCGACGTACGGCTGTCCTATCAACGTTCAGTGTCCGAACATGCCGACGCGTTCAGCAAACGTCGAGTATCCAGAAATAAGTGAGAGCATAGCTTGGAGTGGATACATTGACTAACCTTTTGATTCGTAGGACGGTGAAGTAAAAGGACAGCGAACAATAGGCAAATGAAGCGAACAACAACGTTATCACGTTAAACTACTACACAATTTGTTGTCAATCCGGTCCAACTTTCCATTCGGAAATTTGCAAAGCACGATATTGCGTTCTCCTGCGCGCTTACTTGCCCCACATATCATGGTGCCTTCATGGGATCTGAGAGAGATATTCTCTCCTACAGCATTGAAGTGATCGAATTCATGAGACAGACTGAAAAGAACAAGCGACAACACTATTGTTCTGAAAGGCAAGCGAAGAAAACATCAAAGAAATACTGAACAGTAACACGTCTGATAGACCGACTCTCTCCGCCTATAAATTGACAAAGTACGTTGGCTGACCATTGCCTAGCTTTGCGTATATATAATTACTGACTTTCCAAATACATATCTGGTGTCGTCTGGTGTACTAAAACAGTAAAATAGCCAAATTTTGAAAGATTTTTTTACGAGTAAGCTTAAGTGGGAATGTATTAATTTTGAGTCAGTACGGATATCGACTTTGAGAAGTTTTGGAAAATCCCTTCACCGGCGAAATGTTGACATCTTTCTGTCCCCTTCATTTTATGATTATGACATAATAATGTTATTCTGGTTGTCAAGGTGTACATCAACATTTACTTTTACCGACGCAACCCACTTAAAAGGTCTTCCTGAATGCTGTTTATGTATGGACATTTAATTTAAAGGACAAGTTCACCAATTAATAGTTGCGGTAGAATCGGATACGTCCGTCAGATCTTCAAGTTCTTTTATTACTCAGTATCTCATCAATCGCAGATTGTGAAGAGGGATTTATTTGCAAGTTTTATCAAAATATCAGTAGTGTTTATTTTCAATTATCATCTTTTAGGCGTGTTATATGCTTTTTAATTTTACAATTTTGAATTTGTATGGGTTTATGTTATAAATGTGTATGACGTAGATTTCCCCGATGATAGGACGATGGAAAGATGACTCTCAATCTAATTAAACGGATAACTTACAGAGTATTTAAATGGACGTAAAATGTTTTCAAGTAATTACCTATGGTGATGGCGAATTCGAACGATTGTGAATTTTCTTATTTTTAGTGTTAGTCTTTTACAGAGTTAGACATTGGCGTCAACGTCACCATCACTCTTTAAAAATTACACATGAAAAATTTTCCTACGCCCTGCTAGTTAAGTTTTGGTAGCTGCGAAAAATTTCCATTTCAGAATCTACCGGGAGTGAATCATCACGCGAGTCAGTAACATGACTTAGTGCTGTTTCTTTATCTCACGACTTAGAATTTAATGACCGGTTATCTAGCATTTATGATTTGATGCATGTTATTTACTAGACACAGTTCTTTGAATAAACTAGAGATTGTGAACGTGAAAGTTGTCTCTATACCTTCAATTAGAATATACGTAGGTTTGACGTAGAATTATCCTTACCCTATATACGCTGAATAGCTGTAACCCTACTCGCTGGTAGAACATTATTCCTAAACATAACAATTCGGGCGAGAATAAGATTCCATGACATTCCCTGGGTTGATATTTCTGCTGTTGGACAGAATTGTCCCCGAGGCTGTCTTCCGCCCAGTAAAACGATGTATTCATTGCTTCGCTTCGATAAAGTTTGTGTGTGCGATGTATGATGTGTGTGTGCGAGCGTGAGTGCTTCACGAACTCTACATCGAGTGCAGTGGAGAGGGCGCAGTCAGAATTGTAACAACTTTAGCTCGGTTATTGAACCGATCTTTTTAGAGATTGGGGATTTGGCCGAGCGGTCTTTTCTGTTGCTCTCTCCGCTAGGTGAATGGGTGCCGTACGTTGTGGGTTCGAGACCGATTGAGACCATCGTATCAACACTTCTACATTAAAACATTTCACAAATTTTCAAAATAGCTATCAAAAATAACACCTAGAAATTACTATGGAAAAATATTCATAAGGCAAAAACAAAAGATTGTTTCTGGTCATTGACATGTGGCAAAAATGATGCGGCGAGGCGATTTTTTTTTTTTAATTTTCTTTTTTTCTTTTTTTCTTTTTTTTTTTTTTGGTTGAATTTGATACATTTTCCCCTTTTTTCCATACGGGCAAATGGAAAACAGGAAAAAAAGAGTTGACTCGCACACTTTGAAATGATGCGCGCGATGACCAGAAACAAATTATTTTTTTCTAAAGCCTAACCTTGACTCATATACTTTTTGTGGCCGATAAATACTGGCTGCCATCTGAATGTGTCGGATTCTGCCCCGTCTACTTCTGGTTAGACTGACGGATCCTTTGCTAGAGGGCTCTCTCTGCGAGCGCCCTCGAATGACGGATATCAAACAATTGTAGTCTGAGTAGGTCAAATGAGCGATCTGAATGGGTAATTGCGAATACAGCAGCACATGAAATAAGCTTAACGTTCAGTCTGTTATAAGTTTCGACGGTTGGCGTGTTGTTGGCCATAGCTGCGAATCATGAGAGAAAATGCCGCGAGAGAGTTTGACCGGTTGACCTCGCTGTTAATTTTATGCAGGAAATTACAATAACAATGCTTGGTCGAATGACGCAGTGCCTTGAGGGTGGGATCGCCAGTGGTATACGGGGAGGAGTACCTTCCCGATGGTGATAAGTGGTGCGGATTACCGTCGCCTAGGTGACTGGCGTTGCAAATACCTGGACTGAACCCACGCGTGGACTGAACCATTTGGTTGTTTTTTGGGTGTCGATGGTACTTTGACAATAAAAGTAAAGATGCACAGATATCGAGTTTATTGTCTTGTTTATGAGCGGCCAGTATTTCCAACAGCATGAATTACGTACATTTGCCCTAGAAGAAATAAATAATTTCGAATAAAACATCGCGAATATAACCACATTCCTTAAGCTCGACGTACCCCAAAGAACCATGAAATCGCCCGACTTTCGATTGAAGAGATGAGTTTTGCCAAACCGCGTATACAGAAAAAGTGGCAGATGACTTTATTTTTAGAATCATAGACAGTATAGCGAGATGTAAAAAATGTGAAAGAGGCTCCCCATCTAACTATCCTAAATGTTTTGTGTCGAGTTTGTGTTTGATTCGTTTCGAAAATGTGTTCCTACATTCTTATCCGATTGTGTGTGTTAATAAAAATGTTTGTTACGCTTTGGATATTTGTAGAGAAGTTTGGATTAGTGTGTACGGTAATGTTTTGTTTGTGTGGGGAAAGCTTATGGCGAGACGCAGCCGGACCTATGTTGTTACAAAAGTTGATAGAGTCGCCCTTTGACGCTTGCGTTTCGAAACCCGGTTGTGGTTTCTCATCAGTCGCGGTGTAGATTCTTTCCTTAGTTTGTGTTTGTGAAAATTTATTTTAATGCATTTTAGTGGTCTTGCTTTTCGATTAGCGAGGCAAGTATATTAATTTTTGGTCACGTTGAGTCCGTTTGGTGGTTCGGTTTGTTTGTTCTATGTTTCTTTACTTCGGTAAATTTTGTTTTGACTGGTGTGTCTTTTAGATTTTTGCGGAGGTTTGTGAATTTTTAGGCAATAAGTACCACTGGGGGTACGGATTTTATGTTTATTGGATCAAGATACTCACAAGTATCCTGGTTGATGTGCTTGTTCTCGTACATTTTGATTCATAGTTCGTTTACTTTGTTTACTGTTTGTTCTGGCTTGTTGTGTATAATACTGAGTGTTGCGTAATTGCCTTTCGCATTCGAGTACGTAATCGTTTGTGTTGACAATGACGAAAACCCGACCCTTGTCGAGGGTTTTTTTCCCGAAATTTGTCTATTGTTTGCAAGCTGGTTTATCGCGATTCTTTTAGCACGCGACATGTTTTGTTTCCTTGTTTGAAAGGGTATCTCTAGAAGTGCGAGTTTAGCAGCTTCAGATAGCTTTCAAGTTTTGGTGTTTGTTGTTTGTGGAGCCCAATTTGACTTTTCTTTGAATTTGTGTTGTTGCGATTGTTTGTGTCTCACGATGTAGCGTAGTCACATTTTACGACTTTATTTGTTGAAATCCTGAGGTGGATTTTATTCTGTTTGGTTTTGTTGGCGTCCGAATTAATTTTAAGGCCTTTGCCTAGTACTATTTTTCGGAGTTTCATAGTTTGAGCGATGATAGGTTGTTGTTGAATTTCATGTTGTTGTCGGCTTTTCTTTGGAAATAGCTGATTTATTTCCACGGCCATTTTTTCTGTCACGTTATTTTTATGTGTACGATTTTTGTTATTTCTTTTAAGTGTTTGTGTGTTCTATGTCATTTTATGGGTTTTTTTGGGTAGTTCTCTTTTTGGAGTGTTTGTGGCCCTGAAAAGGGCCGCTTGGTATGGGTTTTTGTTAGCGCTTGGCGCGTTTGTTTTGGCGATGAGCCTATAGCTTTTTTATGCTTCTTTTCGCCGATTCGATGTGCTTGGTAAGTAGGTGTTTGCCGCCTTCTTGTCACTGTGTGTGCGTACATGGACAGTCTGCATAGCCCTTGAATGTGGTCTCGATTTTGATCAAACCATTGAGGTACCTCCATGATCAAACTTACAATTTAGGAGTATATATCAAAACTGATAAATGATTTATGTTTTCACATGGGTTCACAAAAAGTTTCGCCCCGGTGTTCATTTTTGGCCCAGGAATTCCATCTACCCATCCTTTACAGAGTAGTAAGCTTATGGGCAAGTAAATATGGATGCGCCGGTGCGATTCGACGATCAACCTCTATATCGCATCGAAAGTCAACAATTTTACGGCACGGACTATGATTTTATAAGTTTATACACAGTCCCTCGTGGATAGAGAGACTGTGGTTTATATAAAAATTATAAGGTGCGGGGTATTACATATTGACTGATTACTGTAGCTATAGATAGGCTACATTCAGGACGGGCAGCGACGGGCAGTAATTAGTAGGCAAAACCACGGTCCCTCCACAGAGGGACCGTGGCAAAACAGGTGGTTTTCACCGTGGGCAGAACTCGGTGCAATGATACTGAACATTAATAGTTAGCCTGTCACCTTGAAGGTAATGCTGTAGGTGAAACAAGTAAGCTTACTTCAAACGCACGATGGTACAAACATTCCTACCTCCATGGTACAAACAACACCACAAGTGAAACGTACACATAGAAATACACGCGTTCCTACGTTGTGCCCACCCGGGCCACGCGATTAAAATATGACTGATACTGCTGGATAGTGTTAATTGGGTCGGTAAACAGTCAACTAATAGTTTAATTGACTACCTGGGTGATTGGCAGGTCGTGTCCAACGACGCATATGCAAAGCAGGCCAAAAGACAAAAGCCCCCAAAGTTATTGACAGCTGGCCAGGGGTCACCATGAATACGTAATGAAGCTTCACTACGCAGAAACTGCGTAGTCAAGCCCTTCTTAACCGGTCAAACTCTCTCGGCATTTTCCGGCATGGACATAATTTTGTCATTATCATAATGGCTCTGCGCTCGTAGTACCCCAATCTCAGGTCAGTTGTCGGTAAACCATTCTGCAGATAATGTAGCACTCCCGGCTTGGAGGCTCAGTTAAACTGAGACAAGCTGTCGTTTTCTCAAGTGAACGGTGTTAATATAATACGCCCGACTGCCCATACATACTGACTAAGCTGTAGTATTACATTCATTTATCAAGATTATTCAAATTTTAGTCACGTCTGCTTCGTCTGTTGTTTTTTTTTATCACAGTTCACAAAATAAGTGAAGAAGTTTGTGACATTTACCGTACGGGAACGGCTGTACGGTCCTGTTGCACGATATCAAGTGGTGAACAGTTGACATTCGGCGGCATTTCCAGTTTTAGTTGAAGGCTAATTTCTAATGACGTTTCTCTCAACAAACATTAGCATTGAGCCTACCGTGAGTGCCCAAAATGACTGATTTACCACAGAAAAAGCAGTCAGTGCTTCGATAATTTATTCAGACTTCGTCACTCTACCAATGATCTTAAAAGGGTATTCATGGCAACGATGTTGTACAGATTTTACTTCCTTTACAATTTACCTTTCAAATTAAGACGATTTTGAGAAGCCCCTGCTAAAAGGCTCTTATATACACAAAGGTTTAGTCGATGTTATAAGCCAAGCACAGTGTTGTTACATGATGTCTGAACAGAGTGCTGAAAATACGAGAACAAGACTAGCCATAGTTCAGGAGTTGAGTGGTAGTCTATACTTTAGCTCTCTGCATTTGATCTACTTAGCCTTATTTCGTTTTGTATTCAATGACGTGACTTTGTATAATTTTTGTGAGCCAATCGAAACTAAATGACGTCATAGTTTACATTTTACCGCCAATTTTAAACCTGTTGACACTGAAGTTCCAACACGGCGAGCTGTGTGAAAAACTTGAAACTATGACTAGTATAACACGAATATCGTATGTTTTTCTGATCACAGTCCACGCTGTCTTCTCAGGTGAGGTATTACCAATAATTATATATGCTTAGCTGGACTCATGCAATCTTATTGGCTTGAGCCAGAGTTCATATTCTCGACTAGAAGACCTGCGTACGTCTACGCGCGTAAGATTTGGAAGTTCGCGCATATAATTTAGAACCGCTGGTTGAGAGCTCAATACGCTATTATGTAGGACAGGTGTACGACTTGAGGTTAATTTTGATTGTTAAATTTTAGTTTGGTGCAACTTGATGAACAGAGGCGACAATGAAACAACACCATAATTATTACATTTTTACTTTTTGAACGTTTTCAAGTAAAATACTTCAAGTTAAATGTGTAGTTGATGCGATGCGTTACCGTATCCAAGGTCCCTCCACAATCGTATGGCATCAACTGTGCACGCATATGCGTTATGACATGTTCGTTTTAGAGTTTGTGTTCAGGCAAGGCTCGGGAATCCTCGTCCTTACTTCGCTTAAAAATAACGACATTGTCAACATGTCTTTAACTTATCATATTATAATATGGGTATATACGGTGCCTCAGGTTTTTTTGTTGTGTATGTAAGACCTCTGGTATAGTATGACAATTGGCAAATTTGGCGGGAAATAATCACCGAGCGAAGCTATTAGCATATTTGGCGGGAAATAACAACCTAGGGGAAATAACCACCGGGCGAAGCTCCCGCCAAATACGAAGCTAGGTGATTATTTCCCGCCAAATATGCTAATTATGACCCCGGAGGTCTTATATCCGCAACCAAATACCCTCGCTTGCTGTTTATAGTCTCTGTTTATAGTCTCAGTCCCGATGACAATCGTGGTTTGATTCATACCTTGCTATTAGTACATTCTTCACCAGAAAAAAGGAAAAGCGACAGCAGGCCACGGAGAAAGAGTTTTGAACTTCAAACTTGAAACAATTTTGAGTCGCAGGCGTTCCGTCTTTCACTGTTCTGTTTACTCGACACACGTTGTGTCACTGAGAAAGAATTTGAACTTGGAATTCGATACATTTCTCAGTCACAGGGTCTATCGGTGTTCTATTACGCGACATCTTAAGGGGTACTTTATGCAGACACTGAACACGCGGAAGCATGATGATTGTAAATGCCACTGCTCGCTCTCTCTCTCTCTCTCTCTCTCTCTCTCTCTCTCTCTCTCTCTCTCTCTCTCTCTCTCTCTCTCTCTCTCTCTCTCTCTCTCTCACACACACACACACACACACACACACACACACACAAACACACGCATGGAAAATTAACACGAATGCAGATGAAGGTAATTTATTAAAAATATTAATTTTTACCATTCAAACATACTTTGTTTTAGACTCGCAGTGCAAATCCATACGTATACCATCTTGCCAGTTTCTAATATCAATCAGGACTAGTGACCTATGACGTAAAGTTTTTTTCCACCATATTAACAGAGTCAGCACAGAAATGTATAACTTAATACTGCTCCATTGTTGCACTACTTCGATTAAAACCGACTGGTCCCCTCTAACCTTTGGCCTTGCCCCTCTTTAAATAGACAACCAGACAAAGCAGTGTTGACTTTCTTACCCTGGTCCGTATGTAAGACAAAATATTTAGGCAACATCTCTCTCACATCAGAAAGTAGCTATGAACTTCACCAAATCTCGCTAGATTCCCATACTCTCAAACACCTCTCAGAATTCAGTTCCTACAGTTAAGTAAAAACGAATTTAACCAAAGGAAAGAATGGTTGCGTGACGACTAAAGTGACTAATTTGTATTTCTTTAAACACATGACAGGGTCTTCTACATACAAATGGCTCGTCGAACCAACTGATACGACGGTCACCGAAGGTAAATCAACAACTTTGAACTGTGCTGTGGACACTTCTGGTGATTCACGTATTCTACCGGAGTGGTATAAAGTAGTCACCGGGAAAGATGAAAAACTTATAACCGATACTGGTGTCTCGTATGATCGATGCTGTGACGTCATGGGAGACGTGAAAAACGGTGAAGTGAACCTGATGATTCGGTCAGCAAAAAGGGAGGATGAAGGTACCTGGATATGCCGGTTTGCTCGAATCATAAATGATCAAACCAAACGTGCAACATTAAGTGTTGTAGGTAAGAGAATAGTAACATAAACGATATTGCCGACAGTTTTACTGTAACAGACCCCTTTCCAGATATTTGTGTTTTTTGTACCCAACTTCTCTTTGGTCTTTCAAAATGCAACTTAATATCGAAGTTATTCTGATGCATCATGTTATATTACTTGAATGAAAGGAGTATTTAATAGTAAAATCTTTCACCGAGGTCTCATTTTGAATCAAGTAAATAAGTTAGAAAAGAGGTAATAATATTAATTGTAAGTATTACTAACTGTACAAAGGACGAGGTTTCAAGGTGATTATAACACTTCGATATTTGATTTCAGCTGCTGAAAATCATCATAACCGTCAACAGCTGCCCATGCTGGCTGTAACGTGTGCAGTTGCTACATTTACATCCATACGTGAGTTATTCTTTTCAGTCTTTGGTCGTTCAATTACCAGGGGATGCAAACGGTATATGGATATGATAGTTGCATGGATGTATATTGTGTTGATATAAAGAATTGTTAGAAATACCACATTAAATGCCCATTTGGAAGCCATATGATTCTTTTTCCTTTTCAGACAGACATACAGACTGACAAAGAGACATACAAAGAACGAATGACAGATAGATGGGTACGGTAGCGATAGACAAACCAGCCAAAGAGATAGACAAACAGATAAATACTAGTAAGATAAATACAATATAGACGGACATGCAGCATAGTGAACAATTTATACTGTGGAGGAGACACAGACAGTTGGGTAGCGACAGACAAGTCACACAGACAAAGTGAGAAATAGAGGGAGATAGATAGATAGATAGATAGATAGATAGATAGATAGATAGATAGATAGATAGATAGATAGATAGATAGATTGATTGATTGATTCATTGATAGATAGATAGATAGATAGATACAGTTGGACTAGATAGATAAGATTGAGTAATATGTATGTAAAGTTACTTGAATGAATGAAGAAGTAAATGGATTAAGTTTTCTGCAAAAGGCAAGATAAAGATTTGAGTAGATAGCTAATCAGATGGGAACGTAGTTTCATCTTCACGTTTCTGATTTCATTTGTTTCAGTTTTCATTGTGTTGTGGTGCAAGAAGAATTGGCGACAAAAGAAAGTTGAGTTGAGTTAAGACGATAGCATAAGATTAGAATTGGTAGCCACAGTTGCCAGCGAAGTGAGAAATATTCCCTGAAATAACGTCTGCCATATTATTTGTAGGCAATTTTATATGACTAGCACCTGTAACAATAGTTCTTATAGGACCTAATAGAAATGCATAAGAATTCAGCAAGTTCGACTATTTCTTAATAATACTAGTCTGGTTTTAGTGAAGAGTATATACTCATCGTTGTCCCTGGAATACGATTAAAAGTAAAAGTAGCAAGACAGCACTTTTGAAGTCATTCAATTTAAGACTTGCTTTCATATCTCTCGCAACACAGTGACATTGCCAAAATTTCGCCCACTCCAGCTTTAAAAGGCAATGTCTTAAGATCCAATAGCAAATAGAAATAACTTAACGGAACAAATGGGTACAAAGAAAGCTGGGAAAACAGTTAAGGGTATATAAAATATCGTTAGTATTAGCCCCAACATTTGACTGTCTTTCGGCATCATGCTTATTTTGTAAACTTAAGACAACTCTGATGTCAAAAAATGAAACTGACTGCAGTGATAATTATACTGATGCTTTTTTAGCACTTTTGTACATTTCAAAGATATTATATTTTTGTAATGCCAAGATATTCTATTTTTGTAATGTAGTGTAATGCATTATCGACATGTTTTGAACAATCCTTCAAAGTCATTAAAATATACTTGATGGGCATTCTCCAATCATCATAAAGTCGAAATGTCCTAAATACAATATGAATGATTGTTTCGATATTTTGCTGTTACTTATGAACAATGTTTGTTCCCTAAATTGTGAATGCTTGTCAATTCTTTTTCATGAGGTATTTTTGATCTTTCTTCAGTGAAGTTCAGTATTCCAGAGTCACATTGACATTACACAGATACAGGCCGTATTGACAAGGTGAAGATTTGGCATTTGTACACGACTTTATGAGTGGAAGACGAAAGTGCATTATACGTAGAACAATAACATTTAAACATACACAAATAAATTAAAGGCTCACAGACTTTTAATCATGCAACGGATTACATGAACATCGCTTAACACATATTTCTCAACATAAACTTGATAGAATTACAATACGAGTTACTAAACTTACCTAGTATATAATTTGTTTCATTTGGACGCCAAATTCCAGTATATTAAGAATTCAGCCACGTTTTGAAACAATTTTCAATTTTAAACAACGTTACTTGTTTCTTTTCACATAGCAAGGGTTTAATTTATGACATATGCAAACACGAAGCAGGAAAAAACACACCACTTGATCATAACGTTCCAAGCGAATATCACTGCTGATTAGAACGATCAAACAGAAGATGTCGATAGTGCCAAGTGAGTTAAGGCATTTTATTTACCGTAAAAGCACTCGAGGCAATCAAACAAGACGTTTCCTACAGAAACTTGATTTCCAATGAATATACTGGTCAACAGTTTCATTGGTGTTACAGTTACCTACCTAGCAAGCTTGATACTGTTTGGTTACGTAAACGTTAGAGCTAAACCAAAGGAGGCGTTACATTACAAGCAGGGGAAACTTTGCAAGTTCATTGTGAAATTCCTACTTTATAAACTCTATGTTCACTGGATAATGAGTCAAAAGTTTACTGATCTATACAATCAATGATCCTTAAAATTGCTGATATCAAATACACTGTTCGGAGACAGGATCCAATTTTTTTCACCACACTCTGAATCCACGAGAATGTTGACGGGCTACACGGTGAGATTAATCAAATTATCATTCAATGAAGGCTGTGCAGAATTCTTTTCGAACGTCATGGCTGTTAACAGATACAACCAGTGCTAGGTCTTCAATGTGACGTCAGCAAGCATACATGTTCTAAAGTTTTCATCAATCTCGAACAGATTTGCAACCATAAACAGTTTAACATCATTGAAAACAAATCGAGCAACTGCTCAAAAATCCCACAAACACAGACTTGACAGGGTCACTAACTGTGAGGTCATAATTGAAGCACCGCCAATAGATGTGGGCTGGACAGGTTTGTTTTCAATGATTTATATCTTTAAGGAGTTGCATTAGCCTGATGTATCTCTACTTTGACCTCATACTTTTAGGAAAATATTATCCACGAATATTATAGGTCTGTTGATTTTTAACTCAATGGCGGCGGCGTTCAATCCCTTTGAATTAACACAAAAACATGACATTTCTCTGTGACCTTTCTCCCCTTCACCTGGAACTAACACTTCTCATTGGAGGTACCATTGGACTTCCTCATTATCAGCGATGTGTCAAAACGGCAGGGTACAAACTTATCAGACCCACGAATTACAAGTATATGCCTATTTAGCCACTCGAACGCATATCCCTGGCAGACAAATCAATATTTAAGAATTTGTGCCATAAGAAATGGAATTTCAGGTATCATTATTCTCTCTTTAACACACATTCTCGACATGGCTGAGCGATAATTTTCTGAGAGAATTAGAATACTAAAGGCCAGAAGTTCCGTGAAGTAACCGACAAAAATGATAATTGATCTTCGTTATTTTGGAGATTTCCCGCAGTAAGTTCACAAGTAACGATTGTGCTTTACCACGGCTATTTTATATCCATTACAATTGCAAGAAAAGGGATGTATACTGCACCAAACAATATTTTCACTAGTTTACATTTTCAGGGCGACAACACCTAGACTCGATGCTTGAAAAATACATCTCTGGAAAAACCAACAATAACACGCCCCGTAACAAATTTGATACTTTATTATGCCGATAAAGAGAAATACCAAGACAAAAGACCGCATGTGAATTGAAACTCACCGACATAATGCAAATTAATATATATATATACTAAGACTTAGTAAAAATCAAAGCGTACAGTTTATGTCTCTTTGTATTCACATTAGAATATGAAGTATGATAGTGAAGTTAAAACGACAAACCAAAACATTACTAAAACAAAATGTGCGTGAGGGCATGTAGCCCGACCATGTACAGCAATGTACAACAACAGATAAACTTGTCATTTTAAAATATGATCCTACGTACTAGGCGGTCAGAAAATCGTATCTCGCGAAATATTTCCACGCATTCTCTACAAGCAAACAAGTCTATTTTGACGATATAGTTACAATAGCTTTTATAATTCACCATAGATAAACACGTCACTTGAAGATATGATATAGATGTTTATCTCTATGCGAAACATCTAGTTGTATTTGTGTCTCAAACTGATGATATCAACATTTTATATCGAATACGGACAATTCTAGTGGAGCGATACTCGCCTTAACGACAATAAAGCTACTCGATCGGTTTTTGACTGAAATGATAACTCTCCTTTTGCTTCGTGGGCAATTCTTGGAAATTCAGTTTACCATTGTTTGGAATAGACGGTTTATATTTCCAACGACAACTCGCTACAAACCCTGGAGCTGTATTTGACAAAATATTGCGTATGGAGAACACCAATTTTAGTTACATCAGTGTAATGTTGGCGACGTTTCCAACTTTGCTTGTGTTTCGCTTTCCTCGTTCGCTAAGGCGACTAACGTACGGTACCGACAACGGCCAGAAAAAGAACACGGGGATACGTCACCATCTTTACATCTGATTTGAAGAACCACATAACTGCGGAGTGTAAACTGTCACACATGCATATCAGATATGTCAGTGTGATCAAAAATACTAAAAACAAAACAATTAACAAAACAGTAGTTCGAAACATTCTAATATCAAACCTACAGATAAAGGGTATCATAAAATCATATGCAGAAGCTTTTAAGCCATTTAGAACACCACAGGTGGTATAGTTACCAAAATCTAAAAGTTCGCCTACTCCACTGATGCTCTTATCAATGTTTACACACTCAGCCTGGGGATAACCATGTGGTCAACCATATGTCCACATTAATCCGCCATCATAATATCCGCGATGGCGATTACAAGCAAACTTCTTATCAAAATATGCTGTAAATAAGAGCGAGACAGCAATAGTGCTTGTAAAGACGGGTAAAGCTGGTCATCTGCTGGCTTCCAGAAGTTACCTCGCTTTCCCGTACGTGCAGTGAAGGTTTGGTTCCTGTAGACGCCTCGTTCAAAGTAAAATCGTTCCTCAAGACGAAGCTTATTATATCAAGTATATCGGCTCTTAACTCGTATTACCCCTACTTAAATGTTGACATAGCCAGGGTTCAGGTCAGGTGTCGGTAAATCATTCATTCTCTAGAATACAATGTAGCAGTCACCAGGCTTTGTGGCTCTGCCAAAACCCTAGAGAGTCAAAATAGTCGTTTGCCCGTAAATCAACGTTGTTTATAAGCCGAACTACACATGCATACTGACTGCTCTGTAATGTTCTATCCATCAACACAATTTACTAAAACCAAAATTTAGACATTATTCACATATGCTTCAACTGTTTGTTTTTCTTTCACTGCGCACAACATTTGTGTAAGTACGTATACCTCTTTGACACTTAATTCTACGGGGACGCCCTTACATTTCTGTTGCACAATATGAATCGGTGAACAGTTGACAGTCTGTGGTATTCCAAATTTTGGACCTCAAAGTCTATCCTAACTTCTAATGTCATTTCTCTGAATAAACATTCGTATTGAGCCTATTACGAGTGCCAAAAGTGACCGTTTTACAGCAGAAAATGCAGTCAATGCTTCGACAACACATTCTGATTTCGTCGCTCTGGCAATGATCTTACAAGAATCACACCACCTATGTCATACAGATTTACTTCCTGCAACAGTGCCTTTAAAATCAGAAGCAGCCCCTAAAAACTTTTCCGCAAAATTAAGATTCAGTGATTTTGAAAGTCAAGCATTGGGGATACTCCATGTTCTTAAACAAAATACCTTTCCATCACGTCTCAACAAATTGTTCAAATAAATTTAACAAATTGTTGAAAAACCAAGCAGAGACGCACCATAATCAGAGGACATAAATTGTATTCTACAGTTTTGTACTCTCTGCCCTCGATCAACTGATGAGCTTTGTTATACTTGTACCGGTATATGTGCCTTTGTATGTCTTTGTAGAGCCAGTCGAAACTAAGTTAACAGGACAGTTACCCCCCCCCCCCCCATCCCATGCCTGAACATAATATAATGTAGTTGCCATCAGGATTGGGACATCTGATAGTTGCTCTAAGGTCAAAAGTGTTAATCCGCCTACTGCTCACACACGACATACACACTGAGCGTTCTGTAATTATATGAAAGATGTCCTCGATGTTTAAAGTCAAGCATTACGGTCCTAAACGTGGTTAAACCGTCTTGTTACTGGATAAGACGACTCAGTTCTATGGAAAATTTTAACAAACGGCCGGAAAAAAGAGCAAGAGACTAGCTATAAGAAACGAAACGAGTGTCAGTCTATGGCTTTGCTCTCTGCATCGATTAGCTTAAAACTGCTTCACTACTTAAAAATGTCTATCGAACCGTGGTTGGAGTTTGTATTGACACTGAATGACCTTTGGCAACAGTAGAGGTCGGCATGTTCGACACAACATAGAACATTGATAGCATTGGCTAATGCATTTGCTTTTAAATTACTCTTTCGGCATCATACATGTACTTATTTTGTAAGACACCTCTGCCATAAAAATAAACAAAATAGGCCACAGTGATGATGATGATGATGATGATGATAATGATGACGATGATGCTTGATTTTAAACACTTTTGAACATTTCAAGATATTCTCTTTTTGTCAAATGTAGTGTAATACCATATCGCCAAGTTTTATTTTAAATTCTCTAGAGTCATTTAAATAAGCTTGACTAATGCAGCACAACGGACCTTTTATGAAGCGCAAGGTTGTTGATGGGCAATATCAAATCACTACACAGTCTAAGTATCCTAAATACTATAGCTGTATGATTGTTTCGATATTTTGTTCTTACTTTTGTACAATGTTGACGGGCCAAAGTTCTTCTCGAACATTATGGCTGTTGCCATTTTCAATGAAACTCCTTCATTTTGACGTCAGAGAGAACACTGAAAAGTTGCCATTTACTCCGAAAAGACTTGCAACCATAAACAAATTAACATCGTGGAAAATAAATCCAGCAATGTGCAAAAATGAACTCAAATATTGAATGACTGTGAGGTAACGATTGAAACATCGCCACTGCAATACAAGTCGGCTACACAGGTTGGTTTGATGTAAGTTTATCTTAAAGGTGTAGCATTCACTTGAAGTATCTCTACTTTGACCTCATTGTACTAACACAGTTGTACCCTAGTAACGTAAATTTCTGTTTATGTTTTACTCAATGGCAGCGGCGTTCAGTCCATTTGGATTTAACAGACAAAAGCCGATACTCATGTGACCTTTCTCCCCCTTACCTGGAACGAATAGAAGTTACACTCATTGTATCATTTTGATTATCTTATTTTCAGCAGTACGCTTTGTATCAAAACAAAAAGGCACAAGTTTATCAGACCCACGATTTACGAATTTGATTTCATGATTACTTTTGCTACTCGGACGCAAAACCTTGGACGACAAATCAACATTCACAAAGTTTTGCCATGGGAAATCGACATTTAGGAATTATTGCCTGTACAAAGCTCATACCCTACATGGCCAATCGGTGATTTTCTCAGCGAAAGAATGTAAAAAGCGAAAAAAGATTCTGTGAAGTTACCGACAGAATATGAAGAATGACAGTAAAGCTTAACGAGAAACTAATTTGAAATCATTCAAATGCAACAAAAACAATGCGTGCCTGAGCGTACATGTCTGTGTAGCCCGGAAGTGTACTACTACAAGTGTTAACACATGCGTACATGTAAGGGCACATTCGGTGTACTAAGTGATCGGAGGTTATCTAAAATGTACCTTGATTTGGGCGCTTTGAAAGGCTTAAAACTAGAACAGGGAATCGACTCAAGGCTGAATAAGCCTCTGTATGGACCTATGCCCCAGTTCGTTATTGGACATTCTTTCATTGGATATCTACTATGTGTGTCATACTTAGCGCGTTGTCAGCAAAACTTGAAATGTGATCCGCATTTAGATGGGATGTCACCTACAATCACATAATTATAGGAAATCATTTTGCAAGTTTAGTCACTCGGAGACACTATCGTCCTTTGACATTTTAAGATGGAGGACACTGACCGAGCAATTGGTGACTACTACCATTATACACAGGGGACAATAAGCGGGGTTCCCGCTCTGCCAGACGACAAAGCAACTTAAAGACATATTTTCAGATTCCAATTACAGCTTGTGATATCACCTGTTTTAAGTGTTCATAAATCTAGATTCAGGGTTAGGTAGAGATCTTACCAGAGGAGGAACTCGATCGAGTAGTAAAATGTTTCACACTCAATTGACAACGTGATGATGTCCAAAGGAAAATAAAACCCAACGAACGGTGGCATGACGCTTGACATCGCTTCCATTATTTTACTGTGGTTGTAACACAACTGTAACATTTCACAGCGTGGTGCATTATAAAAGGTCAGACAACCACGCAACCTTTGACCCCGTAGAACTTTTCGCAGCAATGCTAAAGTACTGTTTGATTTGCTACTTGTTATTGCAAGTATTCGTATCTCAAAGTGAACTGTACAATTGCCCTATTCCGAAAATAAAGAAAATATTGATCTTCAAACGGTTGCAAGAAGCTGGGGCAAGTAACTGAATTTACTCAAAAATCGTGTAGTAAGTGCTCTTCATCTAACCTACACGTAACTTCTAAAAGAGGTAGAATGCGCCTCGGGGACATATATTGGGGTTCTCAATTTTTCACAATTTTTTTTTATCTACTGCTTGGCCTTATATCAAACCTCAAAACTAGAAAATTGTATCCTCCGCCAACGCTAACGCAGAAACGGCGACCATTTTGAAATTCAAATCGGTAAATGTAAGGTACAACACTTTACACGTTGACCCCTGATTTGTATTCTTGATTTGGTAACAGTATGGTTAAAAGTTGAATTGAGGAAAATGAGAGCAAAAATTGAATTATTACACTTTCAAGGGGTGTGCTAATGTCATATACATCATTGAAAGTAATTGGAAGTGAAGACGAGTGATGTTGTGGAACTTTAACTTATATACGAAACCATGGCTAGGCCTCACGGCCAAGCCAGTGATACATCATTCTGTGAGTCTGCCCGTGCCCGAGTCGGTTTTAGATCTCGTTAGTTTTTCCTGTGAGTTAGTGTCTCCATTTATAAAGCATCTTGGCTATGTCGATACCGACGCCATAAAGAATACAATAAGACAATACTTTGATTTACCGACATATAAAAGATACAAAAGTACAAATTATCACTGAATGCTACAATTCTTTTGTTTCAAACTCACGCGATGAATAAATTAAAACGGCTATGACAGCTAAATATTACGATTGGTTGAAATCGAATAGAACATGGTGGTAGTACGCCATGAGAAAAATAAGTTGCTAGGAGAATTTTAAATGTGTAAACGAGTAAGACTATCGAAGTACGGTTAACCTACGAAATATCGCACTTTGATTTTGGTTCTCTTTTTTGCAAATTAAATGCCTTTTAACATTTTATGCGAAGATTTACGAACTAAAGAGTTTTATTATGCGTCAAGTGTTTTTAGGAGGTTTGGCATTTTCCTCGTTATTTGCTTATGTTCGCCCTATCAGTTCGCAATGTTACAGGTAAGGTAAAGTTGCTGTTAGGGGCTCTTGATGATTGAAAAAGGAAAAGTGGAACTTACTGCGCTCGAAATCAAACCTTTTCCCTGTCATCTGAAAATGAGTGCCAAAAGTTGACAATCTCATCTTCGACCTGCGACAAATCGCTTATAACTATGAGCCGTCATAGTCTCAAACTGCTGAAAAAGTTTATGCACATCAATAATTTTTAAACAGAATTCCGCCAGTGATTGAGAAGTGTGCATAATTATAATTTGTTTCCATAGCGACATTTTTGAATATAGTAAAAGTGATCTTTCAACGTTCATGGAAGTTTGCTGTAGTCTTTCCTATCAAGAGACAAAGAGTTCCATTTTTTGTAGCGCCAGCCTTCATTATCCGCTGCTCAAAACTTATAACTCAAGTTCCACCACTAAGAAGTGTGAAAGACGGTGTATTTTAGGGAATCAGCTTACTAATTTTCTTTCTGTTTAATAGTTGTAATTTACAATCTTCAGAGTTGAGAAAATTTTACATTATTGTATTGTGATTAGTTGGCGCAGTTGCGGAGGATATATCATGAAAGGCGTTTTACTTTTTAGATTTTATTCCTAAAATAGAATTAAAACCGTGGAGGGGATGGCAAAATGAGGTTTTTTGAGCCTGAATATTTTTACTCAAGCATATTTTCTAACCTTACATAATCAATTGACCTGTCATTTTTGTAGATATCGCAGTGTTTGGATATAATTATTCCGCCAAAAGTGAGGAAATTTAAACACTTTGCGCACTTAACTGAAAACGTTAAATTCCTGCTCTGTAGTACACACATGCTGGACAAACAACCACCTTCCCTGGGCCCCTAGCAGTGTCCGTTCAGGTTACTCACAGTCACTCAGCGTTCGTCAGCCAACCGTGCACAAAAGTGTTCCAAACACTCATACATTACGATTTCCATATCAAAGACGTAACCTCTCAGTGAGGACATTTGAAGTAAACAACGTCCAGGGCCCAAAAGAGGATCCATAACTTAAATATTTGCATTTCGATGTGCGACTTCCGGCGTTTGCAGGCGGTCTTAAATTCTGCTTCTGGTACGGCGGTCACTTCAAGGAACAAATCCTCAGATATAGTAGGTATTGTACTGCAATTTGGATCAGAAAGAGCTTATTTGGACCGCTGGAGGCCTGAGTGTGAATACTGAGTTCAGCACGAGTCACAGCGTCCAACTTGGCGGAAGCATTGTGTAGACAAGAATAAGGTGTCAGGTATTTCTGTTACGTTGCTAGTTTGCTCGAAAGCATGGCAATCAACGGAGAGTGTTCGGAACAGGACGATAATCAAGGGAAAGGCCAAGATAGCGGTGAGTCGAGAGGTGAGTATTAGTACTGTCGTATTTATTTCATTTATTGTCAACTGTAACATTTTACAATACACAGATAAATTCAGTACAAACAAATTAAACAATGGGCATTTCGACCTGAGATTAGAAGTGACAGACATGAAAATACATATTTGAAGACAAAACACAAAATAATAAGCAACAGTCACAACTGTGAGCGCTTTGAGACTGAGCAATAACTACAGTTATACTCACTGTTGTGTTCTTACGCTTGCATGGCAACAGACGCACAGAGGTGGTCACGGGTATACACCGTCATGGATCGTAAATTATGCTGTCATGCAACCATAAAACAGTGTTGACGTTTGCCCCGTTGGAGTGTATTACGGTTGCAGAGTGTGTTTCAACGCTTCTCTCTTAGTGCACTTCAAATTTGTAAGCCGAATGTAGGGTTACAGTAAACGCGTCTGTGAGAAACAATGCTAGTTGGCTCTGTATGTCATTCAAGCTATTCACAGATGTTCTTGTCTGTATAAGTGAATGGAATAATTTGTGATGAAGACAAAGTTCTCGATCAAAACGTGTTGATTCAACAATACCAGGGTTATGAAGTTGGGGCCTTTAAAACAGATGTTTAAATTTTGAAGCAGTTTGGTCGCTTCTGTATACTTGTGAACCATTCCGATAAACCTCAGGCTAATGCAAATATATAATTTTAGATATCTTTCCACTTCCTGAGAACGTGCGTAAAAGCGAACGATTTTAAAATCGTGCTGTCTTATAGGCCTAGTGTACTTGACATACTGAAATTAATCTTTTAATCACATGAACTGGCCCGAATCGCCACCCGTGTGACGTAGAACAGGACAGATAAGTAATCCGAATTACCCCTTTTCTACGTCATCAACTGTAACTTTTTTCCTGCAAGGATGGTAGCGTTTGTACACATGATGCACGTCGCGACACCGACCGACTTGTCGTGATCGATGCTGTGCTAGCTCTCCTAACATTTTTACAAAAAGGTGACCCGATAAATCCAGACATGGAAACTTAGAAGGCATATTTGTCCAACGAAATTCCGAGTCGCTAGAATTATAACTTTTCCCGAAAATCGCATTAGGATACCGTCGATCGTTAAATGGCTCAGTAACGTCGCAGCTCCAGTCCAGTCGTAAGGCTCAATGTGGACGTCGGACCTGGCGATCCGGTCGGCGTAAACCTGAACTCTACACCTCAACGTAAGTTCAACTGAATAAATGAGTACCATATAATCTTTGGGAGAGCGACAAACTTCCTTCACAAATATTCTGATCTGTAAATCTTGCTCGGAATTAAACCTGCAGCGTGGCGTGAGGCTGTAGCGAAAACATCAGCTGTCAAGCTGTAGTCCGAATTTTGCAGTGCAACGCTTTGGTATCCGATGATTTCGAAAGTTGACGCAGACAACACTCAAAACAGAGTTTCCTTCAAGTAACAAAATTAGGACGTATCCACGGGCGAGATATGTGTCACTGCAACAATCAAAGTCCGTAAGACGAAAACATTGACGACCGAGATCGGGATGACAAGTTTCACCGGCGGTGACGGCATGGCCACAAACATGGCCACAAACATGCAATGAGGTACACTCTGTATGTCATCGAACGGAATCTTTCGCGCTCACCAAGGTCGTAAACTTGTGTGATATTTTCAAAAGCCATGGCATCTCTGAGAATGAGAATTACTGTTTCGATCGTGTCGTTGCATTTACTTCATAAATCTATTTGTAAATATTCTAAATAACTCTGAATACTATGGCTATCCGTCGCTAGCACTGTGAAAGCTATGTCCGCCGATGGCCGACTTGCCTTGGCATCGGTACAGCGCGAGACAATGATTGACACGTTCACGTGACCGAATCCGTACGTCTGGTTGGTGGAGATACCATTCGATGTATCAAAATTCCAGTTTGATGGGATTTATGAATGAAAGTATCTCCTGGTTGACGGGCTGCTTCACTCATTAAATGAAAGTAATCCGCGTAAGTGTAACACAAATCGCGACGAAATTAATGCAATTTGTTACAATAATCTCGATCCATCTACGTCAAAAGAAAAATAAGAAAACTGTTCATGTGATAAATATATAACCCATGGTTATATACTCATGTTTTTCGCGGAGCCCTCAACTTCTCGCCTCCGCGAAAAACACTGTATGCGATGACGTCAAACAGAGAAAAATACCATGGGATTATATATAAATGAAATTAGCAGGAACTCCCCGTATTTAGGTAGTTTTCGTTCTTCTAAGTCTTTCTAAGTATGTTACACAAACATTAAATCATTAGCAGTCGTTGGTACAATATTGACCGAATAATATTAACGTCACGGATATTTAAGCTACTTTGAAATTACAAATAGTTGACCATTTTTAAAAAATATTATTGCCAGAAAAACACCTTAATTGTACTCAATATTAGTCAAACCTATGGTTCTCGTCAATATTCCCAACATACGTACTTATTGGTGGTGTTATATCCAAAACAAACTTTTTGATTAAAGTGTGTGAAAACTACTCCAAAACATCTCCAAAATCACGTACTACAATTGCCTGCACACGTCATCGTCCAGTCTTAGTCAGGTCAGCTTTTGCAAAATCACCCTCATCAGTTGGGTTGCCCTACCGAGTACCAACCATGGCTGGCTATGTTGACATACGTCAGGTCACAAGACTTGTAGCATGTGTATTTGCAAACGGAGATGCGCGTAGGCAAATTAAACACGATAGTCATGAGATATCCTAAAGCATGCATTCATAGGATAAAAAACCAGCTGATCGAGTTCTTGGTTGAGGTTGTTTCTAAAGGTTCCTATCCCAAATATTTTACGTTGTCCTAGTAGCTTTCTAGAGCTTTCTTCAATTTGCATCAGGAGTAAACAGAAGTGTGTTGCCATGGAGTACTTTAAATTAAAACTGTTCCTTTTTAGCTTACATGTACAAAAAATAGTGATTTATCGGTTACGTAATGTAAAGAGCCCAGTTTGAGAATTTCAACTCTCTTTTCATACCCAAAAACGTGTTATAGTTCATGTGTTGGGTACGCAGTGGTGATGAATTTAAAAATAAGGAAAAACAATACTTCTGTACAAACTCCACTCCTACATGAATACGTACCCACACTCATCTGTCCTTGGTTTGTCGAGGTGCCTAGTAGCTGTGAATAGGCAACGTTACGGATGACCGGCATTTTAGTTTGACTTGAGGTCGCCTTGGATCACGTCCTTCATAGCGACATGAGGGAGACGCGTCGCTTTCGATCGAATGACATGTCGCTATACAATGCTGTCGATATTCTATTTTTTCTACACGTAAACAATGGAGAAGAATCCAGAGTATCTATTTTTTGTACTTTCAACGTGCACAAACAATTGAGCAGGCACAGCACAATACATGCTGTAGAATGACGTCAAGTTGTTTCTCAGTAACGAGGTTGGTTTCATTGTTGAAGCGAAGCGATTGCAGGCATTGAGACAAAACTTCTTTGAGAGAGAATTGACAGGACGCTCTTCAATCAGGGTTTGGCCTTTACAGAGGGTGAAAAAAGTATTGAGAGTTAGAATGTTTCACGAAACGACTCAATATATCTGGTATAACTGGTATAACGTCAATTTTTCGTCACGAGATCCATATATCATTGTCTAAAAGCTGCATCTATATAAGTTGATATTGAGTTCTGCAAAGGTGTTTGCGCTATATGTCCATTTGGTGCTGTCGCTTGAGTTACTGACCTGCATTTGAACGTGTTTACGGGTGTAAAGCAATGGCTCCTGTGCACTTTACTTGCCTTAGGTATCAATTTAAGCCTAGTTTATTATCTGAGGCTTTTCTCTTACAATGGTTGCAGCCTCGTTACGTACAATGGCTTGATCTGAGAATGAACCGTTTGCCAGAAGTTATTTTAGCTTCTAAAATACATTTTCTGTGAGAAGCAAGTTTGCAATCATTGGACCAGTTATAGAACATGTGTTTTTCTGATTTCACCACAGAGGAATTGCACGGATGTTCATCAGTACCAAACAGGTATATCATCGCTACCGAGAATTTACCTTATACCAATATCAGAGAGTTTGGTCGGTATCTGCTTTCCAGCGAGAGTGAGCTGCAGACTATCGAGTTGGACTGTAAGGACAGAGGTTACAATGAACTCAAATATCAAATCATTTGGAGGTGGATCCTTAGCAATGGGGATAATGCAACTGATTATTGGTTCGCTAACGCTTTGCGACGTGGTGGTCTGCACACTGCGGCTCTTGCCTTCTTAAAGGGTAGGTGAATATCAGTGAAACAGTCTTATAAAACGCACCTTCTTGATGAATGTTATCAAATCGTGTCAATATCTACAGGGTTACCATTAAAGCAATTATCTGTTCGTGTATGAAATACATTGATCGAAATTGGCAATTATGGTCATAACGATGGAATGACCAAAATAATGCTGCAAACCATCCAAGGATTACGCAATATGACACTGACATTGCACATAATATGACAAGTGTGAAAAGCATGTGTATGTACGACGAAAATGAGATATCCAGCAGTAAGTATCCTAGGCGTTCAGGCAATTGACTTCCTTAGTTGACATTATTTCCTTTCACTATCATCACTTTCTTAATTCATCACATTATATATCAAATATAGACGCACAGTTCCATGTAAATTAAGATCATAAAAAAAATTCACAAATAAGTGTCACATATTATTCAAATATAATAAAGGCAACAAATGCAGCTAATAGAGACAGTTTTTATTTACAGTACCGGGTATCCGGCCAATCGAACCTTCGTCAACAGAAGAAACTGGTGAAGCAGGCATAGGAACTGTGCACGACATAGTAGTGCAAGAGCGAGAAGAAAGCCAGAGAACCCAAACTGCTTCTGCGTCCCAACCCGAGACATTAGGTAGACGTTTCGAGGCTCCTGGAGACCAAAAACCGAAACTTGCCCCTTTGCTGACGCCTGATGACCCCCCTGAAAGATTCCACTTCTGCACGAAACAACCCTTGCGGATATCATGGCGCTCTGGTATCCTAATGGTATCATTTGCTGTCATTGTACTATCCATTACGGTGCCGCAAGTTTACAACTTTGAAGATGTTCAATCAAAGATAATAGGTATCACCTGCAGTATAATGGTCGTCATACTCTTTGGAATAATTGTGGCCACAGTTACCAACCGAGGTGATACATTGCGGGGTAAGAATAAATCAACAACACCTATTTGTATTTTGGCCATGGAAACTGAAAGTAAATTTATTTATGGGCGAAATATATATAATGTTCTCCAAAGAAGAAACTCAAAGATTACTTTACTAAGAAATAGTTATGTCATATGGTACCAACGTAAAAATTCGTAAATTATAATATTGTTGAAACTGAAAAGACCGCGGGGTATCGTTAAGTCAAAAAATTCCTACAAGAAGCGAGCTATATCACTTTGAAATATGGCCTTTGTGAGTCGTTAAACACTTTTACATAAAACTATCTATCTTACTGAAGCGTAAACTTCCACAGGTCACATCTCTTTAGGTTTACCAGTGGAATTACGACAGCCTGTCAGAATATTCGGTGGCGAAGGGCATGAGTTGTGTTTGAGAAGGATACGAGAACAATACAAAGAGCATTGTTGTAGACCTTCAGAAGAGGGAGAAGTGCTAGTGGACGTGAGTTTACGCTAACATAAATCGTTTGAAGCAACCATTAGTAGTCGATGAACAACATTCATTTTCCCGTACACTTTATGTCAGTGCCATATATTGAAAAAAATAGCACATACCAAGTTAAATATGTTCTGATTCATTTAGCAACAAGACAAGAGGACAGCTATATCTTCGGTGTTTTTCTCATATTCTAATGAATGGTTTTCAGAAGAACTACAATATACAGTTATCTCAAATATGACTGAGAGAGAGAGAGAGAGAGAGAGAGAGAGAGAGAGAGAGAGAGAGAGAGAGAGAAATAATTTACCGTGTGTAAGATATAAATCATAATTTCCCCACCGATTTTACTATTTTCATGTCTTCTTAAGATTTTGCATGGTCTCGGTGGATGTGGAAAAACAGAAATAGCAACACGATATGTGTATCAAGAATGGAGAAAGTATACTGGAGGAGTTTTCTACATAAGTGGGCAATCTAACTCTTCCCTTGATTTTGGTTTAAAGAGATTATTGATGGTATGCGTAAGTTTATGATTATCTTTCCCAATAATTATCACATACTTCACAAAATCTACCAGCCAATTTCAACCTTACTTCTCCTCTCATAAACAAAACAATATGTATCATTCACTAGCATGATACTTACAATGCCGACAGCTAGTGACTCCGTCAAATCACATTCTGATGTGAGAATGTAATCAGATGATATTCTTGTGAAGGCATGTAATGGTGAACTCAAGGTGAATGCACGCAAACGCCTCTCGGTTAAAACTCCAAATGGTATACATATTTTGTAAGGCGATTGTTTGCTGTGTAAAAATACGAACTTTGCTGTTTTACTAGTGGTACTTCACGTAAATGTGATAATATGTCATAAAGAATACACATTTTGTCCGGATTGATAGTTCGTCTATGCATTTTTTATCCAGACAGTGAACGGTTCCTTGAATGAAGAAAATGTCACTCCTGCTAACATACGAAGGTTGGCTCTGGCTTGGTTACACAAGAATAAGGACTGGCTCTTGATCATAGATGACGCCGATGATGTAGCACTCATTATGACTGCCCTTTCCAGCACGCCGCCGTTACGCGATGGTCACATCTTGTTAACATCCAGGGTTAGCATAGGTTGGAATAATTGGTATAGAAACAGCCGCTTATTGGAAGTGAACTTGATGAGTGGCAGGGATTCGGCAATCTATCTACTGCGAGAAAAGATGACTGGTAATGGTGGAAGTGTTTCCGTGAAAGGTGCTGAAAGACAGTTGGAAGTGATGAAACATTCAAACAAAGAAGAGTACGAAGCTCT